>NC_084813.1:11155655-11456126 GCF_963583255.1 Pyrus communis | reverse complement strand
ATCTGAAAATACACAAAAGTGACTTTAAACACTAAAATAACTAAGGAAACACAACATAAATGCACGAGAACAAGCTAATTAAGTCGTATCAATATGCTCCTATCATGCATAACTCTTTTAAAAACTTTGCATACCTGGGCACTTGCTTAATGGCATCAAGTAAAGGAATGTTTACTTGGACCTTCCTAAACGTCTCAAGAATGTCTTTCTCATGCTCCTCCTTCTTTGTTTGCAAAAATCTGTGAGGAAAAGGAACATTGGGTGGAATGGGGTTAGAATTAATCGAATTTGAACCCAACTTACCCTTGGTGGCCGAATTGGATGAGTTGGATGCATTAAGTGCCTAGGTAGTTGCGGCAAGGGTGTTTGTACCCTTGCCGTAGGCTTGCTTGCATCCTCCTCCTCATGTTGTAGCTTCCCTTCTTCATTAGGACCTGTTTTGGATGGTTTGGATGTAATGCCAACTTCTTTTCCACTTCTCAAGGTGATTGCTTTGGCCGTTTCGAACCCTCCCTTTGGGTTTGAAATGGTAGAGCTTGGGAGCTTGCCTTGGTCTCGGAATTGCCCTACAAAATCTGCAATCTGCCCAATTTGTTTCTCCAATTGATCCACCCTTTTTTCTTGATTTTGCATTGCTTTGGCTTGATTCTCTTGCCCCTGAGACAAGTTAGTTAGTAATTTAAGAAGTGTACCATTGTCTAAAGTGTTACCTGAACTTGTTTGGGCAGATTGTGGAGGTGCTTGTGTGGGTGCGTATGGCTTGTTGTAGAAGCCCGGGGGTTGTTGCCTAAAGCCTCCTTGTGATTGGGGTTGTTGTGGCTCCCTCCACTTGAAGTTTAGGTGATCTCTCCAACCGGGATTGTAGGTGTTGGAATATGGATCGTTCCTTGGTTGATTTTGGCTTTGAAATCCAATTGCATTCGCACTCTCCCATCCACCATTCTCAATAAGTTAAGGACACATGTCAGAAACATGTCCTTGGATAGAACATACTCCACACACCATTGGTCCTTGGATCTTCATACCTTCGGCCATCTGAGACACAATAGAAGTAAGATTATCTAATTGAGATTGAATATCGGATGAAGAGCTTACCTCATTAACTTGTGGCCGTAGGTTATCCCTTTGTCCCATGCCTTCGTATTGTTGTGCATTCAATGCACGGGTGGCAATGAGTGTCTTGGCTGCCATGGGTGTTTTATCTACCAAAGCTCCTCCCGCCGAGGCATCTAGCATTTGACGTTCGATTGGTAGAAGGCCTTCATAGAAATATTGAAGGAGCAACTCTTCCTTCATTTAATGATTTGGACAAGAAGCAACAAGTGATTTAAAACGTTCATAATAAGTAGGAAATGATTCACCTTGCTTTTGTTGTATGCCACTTATTTGTTTCCTCAGGAGAATGATTCTTGAAATGGGGAAAAATTTCTCCAAGAACGCTCGTTTCATACTTTCCCGAGATGTCACTGTCCCTGGTGCTAGCTCATATAACCAATCTTTAGCTTTGTCCATTAGAGAGAATGGAAAAGCCTTCATCTTTAAGATGCTACCATCGACATTAACAGGGGTCATGCTTGAACAAACCACTTCAAATTCCTTCAAGTGCTTGTTAGGGTCTTCCATGGACAGCCCATGGAACTTTGGGACGTGGTGCAACAAGCTAGACTTCAATTCAAACTCCTCGGTCTTGCCTTGAGCAGCCACGGGATATTGAATACATAAAGGTGCGGCATTGTCCATTCCCGAAGCCGAAAGCTCCTTGATTGTTCGATTGTTGGCTGCCATGATGGGTACTTCCTCAAGAGTCTCTGTCGTGCCCCTTTCTTCCTCTTCTAAAACTTGTTCTTCAAGGTCAGGTTCAGGGCTAGGTGGGTTAGACTCTTGCTAGTTCTTTTTTCTTCTCAAAGTCCTCTCAAAATCGTCGTCAAAGTCCAAAATATTCTTATGAACAGGTTGGGAACTTCGAGTCATAAACTAGTACCTAAAAACAATGAAACAAACAAATCAGTAACTAAGATAGAAAACAAAGGAAAAATAAATAAAAAGAAATAACGAGGGATTAGCAAAGTTGCTAATCCCCGGCAACGGCGCCAAAATTTGATGCGAAAATTATTTAACACACAAATTAAACCCTCTTGTTGACAATTGTAGTAGATATGTAAGTAGGGATCGTTCTTAAACCGGGGATTAGGAGGGATTGCTAAACACTCTAAACTGACTCAAAATCGTAAAAACAAAGTTTAAACACTAAACTAGACTCAAAGAATGCAAAACTAAACTATAAAACACCAAAACAAACCAAAAGACTCAAAACAGCAAACAAACACTCAAAACTGCCTTAAAAACACTTTATGGGCAGTTTTGAACACTATACTCAAATCTGGACGAAATTAAGTTATCACTTGACTCAAAACACTTAAAAACATCAACTAAATTGATTTCTAACTAATCTAACACTTTAAATTAATGGGGGAATTGGTTTTGACGAAAATTAAGTAAATTAAGATAAGGACAAGGAAAACAGATTCTTTAGACTAAATTAGGTGAATTGATGAATGATGGGCTAACTAGAGGGTTCTTCTCCACACATGACACACTTGCATTCAAATTGATTTCCAATTGCTTCTTTCAATAAATCATGAAATCCAATACCCCAAGTGAACCGTGAACAGCACTTTTTTAACTTTCAAGTTTTCCTTAAGTTATTGAATTGGATGGGAATGCGCATACAACAACTCAAAACATTCTCTAAAAGTCCCTTACGTGAAAAGCACAATAAAGGTACAATCAAAGATCATTAAGTTTCATGAAAACTATAAGTATTGACGGGGCAATTGTTACTATGAAAAGCATGAAACTTTTGCCAAGAATTCACTTAACGCGATCGTCGATAAACGACCTCCACTACTAGCAAATATAAGGTTATAACTATTAGGTGAAATTCCCTTATATTTTAGCTTCAAATCCCTGCATGAAAAACTAAATGGCCACCTTAATCAACACACAAGAATGAGTTATCAATCAAACAGTTAAGCAAATTGAATTCACAACTTATGAAATAACAATTGGATGTAATCAATTCATCTTGCAAGCATAATCATGGTATTGAATAGCCCCCTAGCCAAAAGGCTTAGTTCCTCATGTTCACAAAACAAAGGAAAACAGATTTATACATTGTAAATATAAGAAAGAGAACACCTAAATACTCCAACGATCCAATGTTGAATAGCTAGAATCTTCAAGCAATCTTCTTCCTCTCCTTTGCTACGGCACAAGAGGTTCTGGTGAGTTTAGGGGGTTATGGATGATGTAGAATGATGGATTTAGGTTTGGGATGGATGTAAGGGACGGCAAGGGTTGGTTTTGAGCAGAAATTATGGAGAATGGTGAAGTATGGATGTGTTAGAGGGATAAGATGATTTTCTGGCGTGAATGGTGAATGAATCCCCTTTGTGGCTGCAACAAGGATGCTTATTTATAGGATTTCAGGAGTTAAAACCCTAGGTTATTTAGGTAAACAGAAATTAAGTCAAAAGCTTCTAGAAATAGGAAATCAAATCAGAAATTTAAAGGAAACTAACTAAAAGTTGCGGCAATGGCATAAAACACAAAAGGGATGTGTTTTAATGCAAGGAAATAGGAAAGAACCATCTCCCTTGCACGGCAAGGAAGAGGAAAGGTCAAGGGAGGTGCGGATGTGATATAGGAAAGGTTTAAATGTCCTAAAACTAAAGGAAACAAGGTTCCCTTGCACGGCAAGGGATGATGAGAAAGGGGAAGTTGACATGGTGCATGGCAAGGGAAGGAAAAATGCAAGAGACCTTTGTTTTGTGTCCTAGAATGCATATGAAGTCTTCAAAGTGTTTGGAACATAAGGACAATTAGAATTTAGGAAATGTCAAACCAAGATAGGAAACCCTGGGCTTAACTTTCCTACTTCAAGTAGGAATCCTTGTGTGATTAGGAATCCTCATCCAACTAGGAATCCTCATGTGAGTGGGAAACCTCCTTCAATTTGGAAACCTTCTCGTGATAGGAATCCTTGTCGACTTCAAGTCTTCAATTATGTCCAATCCTTGTGCTCCAAGAATGTGATGATCATTCCAAGCCCAATTTTGCTCCAAAAGGCACCAAAATGCATCTTTTCACCAACTCCATCATATGAACCTGAAAACACACAAAAGAAGCGTAAAGGACTAAAATAACTAAGGAAATACAACATAAATGCACGAGAACAAGCCAATTAAGTCGCATAAATATGCTCCTATCAGCATCCTGCAGAGAAATATTATGAATACGCCCCTGGGTTTGCTGTCGTCCACCTCTACCTCTGCTCGTCTGGCCACCACGACTCTGAGTACCACGCCCTTGACTGGGCTGACCAGACTGCCTCGAAGACCCCGCACTACTCGTAGCAATCTCCCCCTGCTGGAACTGTCCTCCCTGAAACCACTGAGAACCGTCTGCTGAAGCTGGAGGATACGGCATATAGCCGCCAGAATACGGAGGATAACCACCCTGGGAATACGGGTCCTGGGGATACTGATACTGTCCCGGGGCATAAGGAACAGCATCACCCTGATAGTGGTAGGCACCACCTCGACTTGCCTGTCCATAACTACCCGAACCCTGAATCTGCTGAATCGGTGCAGGTGGCGGCAAGAAAGTCTGATGCGGCTTCTGCTGCTGACTCTGGGGACAATTTGCAGCCCGATGTCCCATCTGCCCACAAGTAAAGCAACCACTGCTGCCACGCCTACACTCACCAAAATGCCGGTTATTACACCTACGGCAAACTGGGGCCCTGCCTCTACCACCATCACCCTGTCTCTGCCCTCTAGCACCACCAGCAAACCTACCTCCACGTCCCTGACCAGTGGCACTGAAACCACCGCTATAAGAGCTAGAACTAGAGCCACCCCTCTTGAAGTTTTGTGTCCTACGAGGTCCAAGAGACGCCTGACCTTTACCCTTATCCTCTTTCTTCTGATTACCATCTTTCTCTTCCTTCTCACTTTCGCTCGGCATGTTCTCTGAATCCTCAATCCTTAACAGAATCTCATAAAACTCCTGGTAGGTATCACAGTGGGTGGTGGTCGCCATCGAACGCCACTTCTTCTTAGTACCTAAGCGGAAACGACGAAGCATCTCCGCTGGATTACCAGCAACATCTGGATGATAGCGAGACAAATCAATGAACCTCCGATAGTACTCATTCGCCGTCATCTTCCCCTGTTTCAGCTCAGTGAACTTCTGCTTCTTACGATCAATGTACTCAGGAGGCACAAACCTTCTCCTCAACAACTCCTGGAAAACATCCCAATCAGTCCTCTCAGCTGGAGTCAAACAACGAAGTTCCTGCTCCCACCAGGCTGCAGACTCTTTACCCAGAAACCACGATGTTGTCTCAACCCACTTCTCAACTGGGAGATTCCCCTGACTGTGCAAAACACGAAAAGTCTTCTCAATATGCTCTAACCATCGCTCTGCACCCTCATGACCCTCACTACCTTCGAACTTATCCAACTTCAAATTATACATAGTCTCCAGAGGAGTCCTCTGGGGAGGGCGGATCGCCGACTAAATAGCTGTAGCAATAGCTTCCCCCAGCTGAGCAATATCTGGGAAACTAGGCTCAGCAGAGCGACGTGGTTCCCGACGAGGCTGCATAATTCTGACAGAAGACACCAAAACCATTAGAATACTCACAAAAGCACATGACTGCCAAAACCTAGGCTCTGATACCAAACTAACACACCCCGATCGAGATCAGGGCGTGCTGGCCGTCACGTGGAAGTGACTTATCCATGTGCACAGTGCGAAAGCCAATAAAATAATAATAGAAATAGTAATACGAATCAATAAAAACTGATTTTTACATAAAGAAATAACAAGTGCGACGCTAAGTTCAGAGCATAAGTCTAAAGCAGTCCAAATGAAAATGACGCGACAACAGTACACCCGAAGGTGGCCCTACGCTGGTGATCGTCTGTCAGAAATGCCGGGAAAGTCCTCTGGGAAACCACCAAACATGCTAGTCAACTAGAATCTGGAGGGGCGCAAAACAAAAGTGTGAGTGGGCAAAAACAAAGCTTTTCGAAAACCATTTAACAAATAAGTTCTAACCCCTCGCCGTAAAACCTGTATACTTCCCAGAAAATAGATATATATATATATATATACCAATCATGCTCAAGAATATGCCATGCCAAAACCTCAAAATGGAATGCAAGCGCTCAGGTATAAATCATATCAATAACATATAATCTGGCAGCCGGAGTCACCTAACGTGACCTGTATGGCTGCATCTAGAGCTCAAATCTCACTCTCACTAACTGGACCTGCACACGAGTCGGAACCACCTAAAGTGGTCTGTACGACAGGCCTGGGTGTAATATATATAAACGCTCAAGTGCTACGATCACGTGAAGGCTGGGCGAGTAATCGCGAGTCACCTACGAGTCAGAACCACCTAGAGTGGTCTGTACGACAGGACTGTGCACCTAACTTGGATCCAAGCTGAGCGTGTGGTGCGGGAGGTGAACATCACGTGAAGCACTGTGCCCAACTCTGGGTGGGAGCACTAACACCGGGGGTGCAGGTTATGAGCTCTCTAAGCATCTCAAATCACTACTGAATGTAACATGAATAACACTTACCTGGCACTTACCTGTGCGTCCGCAGCACCAAATATGCATATATATATATATATATATATAAACGACTAATAATGCAACTAACAATGCATAAACAACGGTAATGTAATGCATGGCATATGGCAATTAACAATTCAAATCAATTTCTGGGAAAATATAAGTATATAGGTATATACGAAAAACCAAAAGCCCACTCACTGGTATGTGGAAGGGTCGTAACCCCCTTGCCTCGAGTGACCACGCTCGTCCTCGGGATAGGTATCACCTATATGCGAAACAAGTACAAAAACGTTAATTTTAAAGCACATAACCAACCTTTAGAAATAACTTCTCATACAATGCTCAAATAGGGTGTATGAATACACCAACGTGATCTACTAAACCTCAGGAACATCCCCATATTTTTAAAATAATTTTTCACCATCGCACGCGCCCCCACACGCCGGCCACGCGCAGGCACGTGCCTGGCACGCTGACAGCGTCAGTTGACGCCGTTAGGAATATTCTGTTATTCCTAACGGATTCCGTTAACGGCGTCAGGAATATTCCGTCATACTTGACGGAATATTCCGTCGTCTTCTCCGGTGAGCCTCCGGCACCGTCGTCGGCGCCGGAAAATCGGGAAAATTTCAAACTTTGATATCTTCTTCGTTTTTCAACCAAATTTCACAAAGTTGGTACCAAAATGAAGCTTACAATGAGAGGAACACAATCATACTACTTTCAAGGGCTAAAATCCACGAAATCTCACCTGCAAAATCACCCCAACTCCGGCCAACCTCAAAACTCGTGATCCTGACGTCCAAAACCTTCAAACGAACCACCCCGAGCCTCCTAGGGACCTCACCAAGCTTTCTACAAGCTTGAAATTCCCTAAAACGTGAGAAATCACGTGAGCATCGTGAGTTCGACGTGAAAACGAAGGTATTCTTACCTGAAATGGGTATGGTTGGACTCGTACAAGCTTCACGAGTCTGAATATGTGCTTGGATTCTTCGATCTGTGAAGGTTTGATGGGTGTGTGGTTGTGTCCGTACGTTTTAAGGGGAATGGGAAGGAATGGGAACTCGAGATAGAGGGGTACAGGGCAAGGGAAAGGGTGTAGGTGCAGGTTATGGTATGTGGCCCAAAACATGCCAACAAGGAACCCAAAAACAACCACAAAACGTAAAGAAAACACACTAGGGGCAAAACCGTCTTTTCACGCGTACGTTTTTAAATTTCCCGGGACGGGCTGTCACATTTCCAATGTAACACGACATGTTAAAAATTACTACTCCCATAAATTTTAGTCATCCCTACCCTGGAGCATATACTTCAGCGTAGTAACCACTCACTAGCTCGCATTTAATCAATTAAAACAACATTTTGAATGTAGTAACATGCCTTAGAGAATTCACTCAATTCCTCTGTCACATCTTGGCCCGGGCCCTCATCGTATTCTGGGCTCGACTCCACCGTAGCACGATATTGTCCGCTTTGGGCCCTGACCACGCCCTCACGGTTTTTGTTTCTGGGAACTTACACAAGAACTTCCCAGTGGGTCACCCATCATGGGATTGTCCTCGCACGCTACTCGCTTAACTTCGAAGTTCCGATGAACTCCGAAGCCAGTGAGCTCCCGAAAGGTCTCGTGCTAAGTAGAGATGGGAATATACATATAAGGTTTACAGGATCCACTCCCCTGGGCGATGTGGGATGTTACATCCTCACCAGATGTACTCTCTATTTTCACACAGATTTTCTAACTACACTCCCTACACTAGGTATATGTGAGAAGATTGATGTAAACATATAGACTAGCACTCACATATGTATAATCAAAGAAGGCACTTTCTGGAATTATCAACATGAATATATATGATCTCATGAATGGAATGTCACTACTTAGACGCGAGAACCAGGGATACCATATGCTCAAACCAATTTTAAGCTCCACATATTTGAAACTCATAACAATCAAGATAGAAGTCAAAGGGTTGTAACGGGGCTAGGGTATTGGCTAACAAAGAAAGGTTAGGATAAACAAAAGTTCTTAAAGCAATAGTAAGCAAAGTAATGATATAAGCACTTAGAATTCACTTTTGAATGCAGAAATCAACTTTGAACACCAAGGGAAACTTCACACATCACTTAAGCCTAGATTCAAACTTTTGGACCATTTCTTCAACAATCAATACTTGTGAGTTCATTCTCACTTATTTTCAACTCTTTTTCTTTTTCCTTTTTTTCTTTCTTTTTCACATTTTTTTCTCTTTTTTTTTTCTTTTTCGTGCCCTTTTCTTTTTCTTTGGCACCTAAATCATACATCTTCATAGATTTCCAATGAAAAATCCTTCCCCCACACTTGTTTTTCTGCAATTTGTAGATCAAAAGGAATTCCCTCTAAGTCATGCTCCACTATACTTTAAGAACAAGGGTACGGATAGTCCTATTCTAGGCTAGGTAAGGATAATGTGGTTAACAAAGAAAATAGGCTAACTAGGGCTCAAAGGGGTTAAACCTACAATACATATGCAAAGGGTAAGGCTTTTTGGCTCTGGTTTCACTAAACAATTTCATCTTATTGTATGTTATGCAATCAATATCATGCTTTGAATGAAATGGGCATGAGTTCTAGTATTTGGAACTATAGTGATGAAATACATTCTAAGTAGCAACCAAGCAAAGAATAATGAGATCATGCAACAACTTTAGAAAACAAAAACATCAAGATTAATAACTCTCCAAATAAAGTTTAGGCTCAAGTCTCTCAGGGTTGTAGCGTTAGTTTGAGTTTCTTCCTTCAAGCATGTTACAAGAACTGATTTTTTCATTTTTGTGATTACATGTGAATTCGTAAATGTCAACTACAACTAAGCATAAATCAAAGAGCATATCAAACTTCC
Organism: Pyrus communis; assembly: GCF_963583255.1. NCBI lineage: Eukaryota > Viridiplantae > Streptophyta > Magnoliopsida > Rosales > Rosaceae > Pyrus > Pyrus communis. The sequence continues at coordinate 11,446,582 of NC_084813.1, read as the reverse complement.
ATCCATGTTTGTAACTTTCTTTAACAGTCATGCAATTAAAAACCAAATCCTCATCATTGTGTTGGAATGTACCCTAAGACACAAACAAACACAAAAACAAAAATGACTCTAAAAATAACTTTTTTTGGGTTTTTTTAAACACTCTTTTTCGATTGTTTTTTTCAAATTTTCAGATTTTCTGTTTAAAACACTTAAAAACACACTAAAACACTTAAAAACAGTGAGAAACAACATTAGAAGTGATAGGTGATAAAATCCCACGAAAATCATGCAAAACAGCTTGTTTACCCCTCCTCCCAACACTTAAACCAAACATTGTCCTCAATGTTTTAAGCATAGACTCACAAACAAACAAACAAATAACGCAACTAACAATCATGACAATCATGGCAAAGTAAAAGCGATAAAGAGTAGGGTTTAGGAACGCAAATCTGGTTGTGGAGTGTTGGAGATTCCTAGGTCTTCTTTATTTGCATGGGTTGCCTCCCAAGAAGCGCTTGCTTTAACGTCTTCCAGCTAGATGATACCTCTTTTTAAGCTTTATTGGAGCCCACGACCTGGAAGGGTATATCCTCAACCACATGCTACTCAAAGTGCTCATAGTATGGCTTCAAACGATGTCCATTCACTTTGAAATCGTTTCCGATCTTTAAACTTTGAATTTGGACTGCACCATAAGGAAGGACATTAGTAATAACAAAAGGATCAATCCCTTTAGAACGTAACTTACCTGGAAACAATAAAAGATGAGAATTGAAAAGTAACAGTTTTTGCCCTATAGAGAACGTCTTGCTACGAATCATCTTGTCATGGAAAGCCTTTGTTTTCTCTTTGTAAATGCGAGCGTTCTCATAAGCCTCATTCCTTATCTCCATGATAAGAGCATATTTATGCAACTTAGTTAGCTTGTTTTCTTGAATTTATGTTGTTAGTTCTTAGTTATTTTAGTATTTTAAGCTATTTTTGTGTGTTTGTAGGTCTAATTGGCTAAAGTGGCAAGAAAGTGCATTTTGGTGCATTTTGGAGCAGTTTTGGGCTTGGAATGGATAGCACATGCTTGGAGCAAGGTGGATGGAAAAAATTGAAGACCAAAGGAGGCTAGGAATCTGCTAAAGAGATGGAAGAAATTAATTCAAGATTTGGAAGAAAAGGAATCAGCTACAAAGAAGGAAACATGAGTCAAACTTCCTTATTTTGACTTAATCAATCCTAATCTTTTCCTACTTATGTTCCAGCTATCAAAGGGGTTCCTAATCAATTTAGAACACTTAAATATATGTTCTAGAAGCCTAAATCCCATTCCCAAACTCAACACCGCATCTCCCTTCTCTTTCCCTTTCCTTGCCGTGCAAGGGAGCACATTTCCCTTTCCTATTTCCTATTTTATGTCCTTGCCGCACCCCTCTTCCCTTTTCCCTTGGGATTCTGACTTTAAATACCCTTTTTCCTTGAGGATTTGAGGTCCAATTCTTTCCCAAAACATTTAATTAAAGTTATGATCCTTTCCCTAAAATATTCACATTCTGCCGCACAAAATAAGAACACAATTATTCACCTGTTGAGCCATCATCCATCACACAGCCGTACCATACACCCACCCATTCTTCAACCAAAATCCACACCACCTATTCACCATACACCACAACCCAATTTCACACCTATTCACCCTTGTGCCGCAACAAAGAAGAAGGAGAAAAGACCCCTTGGAGCCGTGCTTGCCATTCAAGATTGTTGGATTGTTGAAGCGTTTCTAGGTGTATTCAATCTTTGTTTTCAATGTTTAATTTATATTTTGTTTGTTTTGCTATGAACATGAGAGGCTAAACTCGTTTTAGCTAGAGGAAACTTTGAAACCATCATTATATTTGCAATATGAATTGATTAACTCCAGCTGTGATTTCATAAATCGTGAATGCAATTTACTTAACTGTTTGATTCATAACTTATTCTTGTATGTTGGTTAAGGGTGCACACGTAGTTTGCATGCATGAATTTGATGCTAGAATATAAAGGAGTTTCACATAATCATTATGAACTTATATTCACAAGTAGTGAAGGTCGCTAGTCATGTTCGTGTTAAGTTGAATTCCTGGCATGAGTATCATGATGTCATAGTTACGAATGCCTTGTCAATGCTTATGATTTTCACAAAGCTTAATGATCTTTGATTGTATCTCTATTATGTTGTTCATGTAGGGAACTATTAAAGAATAATTTGGTTGCCGATGCGTATCCCATTGATAGGAGCATATTTAGGCGACTTAGTTGGCTTGTTTTCGTGCATTTATGTTGTTAGTTTATAGTTGTTTTAGTAGTTTAAGCCATTTTCGTGTGTTTTTAGGTTCCCATGGCTAAGGAAGCAAAAAGGTGCATTTTGGAGCAAAATTGGGCTTGGAATGGATAGCTTATGCTTGGAGCAAAAGGAATGGACGAAATTGAAGACCTAAAAGAGTTAGGATTCCTAATCACAAGAGGATTCCTAATCACAAGAGGATTCCTAATCAAATGAGGAATCCTAGTCAAAGAAGGTTTCCTACTTGAAGTAGGAAAGTTAAGCCAAGGTTTCCTATTTTGGTTTAACCTTTCCTAATCCTTAAAGACTCCATGTTTCAGCAACATTAAGGACTTCTATCGATTCTAGGACAAAACAAAGTTTCCTTGCAACATAAATTCCTTGTCGTGTATCCCCTTAGTATTTCCCTTCCTTGCCGTGCAAAGGAGGGCCTTCTTTCCTATTCTAAAGCATTAAAACACATTCCTTTTTCATATCAAACTCAGCCATAACTCACATACCCTTTTCTATTCCAAAATCCTTGCCTAATTTCAGAAATAAAGAGCATTCCCTTTCTTGCACTCCTTTGCCGCAAGTTATTTTATTTTTTTTTCCCTTTAATTTATGACTTTGTGTTTCCTATTCTTTAAGGATTTGGAGTTAATTCCTTTCCTAAACTAAGTAATAAGCCTTAGGATTCTTTCTTCCTTATAAAACCCCTATGCCGCACCCTTAAGGAAAATCTGAGGGTTAATTAGTGATGTCACGGTTAATCTTGGGTGTTGAGGTTCATGGTTTATTGAAAAAATAACTGGAAATCAATTTGTATTCAAGTGTATCATGTGTGGAGAAGGACCCTCTAGCTTGCTAATCACCCATCAATTCACCCAAATTCGTATTCCTTTATTTAGGTTCTGCAATTTACTTGTTTCTACTTCAAATTCGTCAAAAACCCAATCCCCTTTACTTTGTTGTGTCAAATTAGCTAGAATATGTCCAATTTGTGTTTTTAAGTGTTTTGAGTCAAGTTAAAGTTAGAATTCATCCAAATCACCCTTTAGAGCCTAGTTTGAGTCTATTTGATTGTTTTGTGCTGTTTTGAGTAGATTAGCAATTCCTCCTAATCCTCGGCCTAGAACGATCCCTACTTGCATCTTTACTACAATTGTCAACAAGAGGGTTCAATTTGAGAATAAGATATCACATCAAAATTTTGGCGCCGTTGCCAGGGATTAGCAACTTTGCTAATCCCCCGTTGTTTCTTTTTGTTTCTTTTTCGTATACTTTGTTTTATTTTCTTGTTTTTAGGTACTGGTTTATGACTCAAAGCTCTCAACCTGTTCATGCAAATATCTTGGACTTGGACGACGATTTTAAATGAACTTTGAGAAGGAAGAGGAAGGAGCCAAAACCTAATCTACCTAGTTCTTGCTCAGAATCTGAAGTAGAAGAGGAAGAAGAGCTCACGGTAAGAGAGGAAGAAGAAGCACAAGTCATGGCAACGGATAATCGAACAATCAAGGAACTTTCAGCCTCGGGATTAGACAATGTCGTGCCCTTATGCATTCAATATCCAAGGGCAGCTCAAGACAAGACCGATGAGTTCGAATTGAAGTCTAGCTTGCTACATCACATTCCAAAGTACCATGGGCTGTCCATGGAGGATCCAAGCAAGCATTTGAAGGAATTTGAAGTGGTATGTTCAAGCATGACTCCAATCAACTTGGATGCCAACATGTTGAAGATGAAAGTTTTTCCATTCTCTCTTTTGGAAAAGGCTAAAGATTGGCTCTATGAATTAGCACCTGGAACTGTCACATCTGGGGAAAGCATGAAAAGAGCATTCTTAGAGAAATTTTTCCCCACTTCGAGAGTCATTCTCTTGAGGAAAAAGATTAGTGGAATTCAACAAAATCAAGGGGAGTCCTTTCCAGCATATTAGGAGCATTTCAAGACTCTTGTTGCATCATACCCTCAACATCAAATGAAAGAAGAGCTTCTAATTCAATATTTCTACGAATGACTTCTCCCAATTGAGAGACAAATGCTAGATGCATCAGCGAGAGGAGCTTTGGTTGACAAAACACCAATTAATGCCAAGACTTTAATTGTAAACTGAGCCTTGAATGCACAACAATATGAAAGAGTTAGACAAAGGGACATCCCACGGTAGCAACCACAAGTGAATGAGGTAAGTGCAATTTCTGAAATTCAATCTCAATTGGCTAATCTCACTGTTCTTATGTCATAGGTTGTTGATGGATCCAAAGTGCAAAAAGCAAGTGTATGTGGCGTGTGCACCATGCAAGGACACGCCTCTAAGCAATGTCCTCAATTGATAAAGAATGGAGGATGGGAAAGTGCCCATGCCGTGGGGTTTCAAGGCCAAAATTAGCCCAAATATAGTCCATACCCAAACACTTACAATCCAGGATCGAGAAATCATCTAAACATGAAGGGGAGGGAGCCTCAACAACCTCAACAACAAGGAGGATTTCATCCACCACCCCCTGGGATATTTCAAAGGCCATTCACACCAATGCAACCTCAACCACCTTCGGTTCAATCAAATTCAGGTACATCTTTGGATAATGAGAAAGTTATTCAATTACTCACCACTTTGACACAGGGAGTACAAAATCAAGCCAAAGAGATGCAAAATCAAGCTAAAGAGGTGGATGAATTGAAGAAGCAAATGGGGCAAATGGTAGAATTCATGGGCCAATTTAGAGAGCAAGGAAAATTGCCTGGTTCAACCATTGTAAATCCAAGAGGATGATTTGAAACCGACAATGCTATCACCTTAAGAAGTGGCAAGCAAGTTGGAACCACCCTACAACCACCCAAATCAAGCCACAAGGAGGATGAAAAGCTACTACAAAAGGAGGAGGACAAAGGCAAAGCCACGGCAAGGGTGGAGCAACCCTTGCCGCAGCCACTCAATTCCCGTAAGCCGTCCAACAAAGGTAAGTTAGGTCCAAATTCAATTGTTTCTAATGTTATTCCACCAAATGTGCCTTTCCCTCGTAAATTTGCAATCAAAAAAAGAAGAGAGTGACAAGGACATTCTTGAGACATTTAGAAAGGTGCAAGTCAATATCCTTCTCCTTGATGCAATCAAACAAGTTCCAAAGTATGCCAATTTCTTGAAAAAACTTGATGCGATAATTATACGCACACAAACTAAACCCTATTTGTGACAATTGTAGTAATGATGTAAGTAGGGATCGTTCTAACCGGGGATTAACTAGGGATGCTAAACACTTGACTCAAATAAATAAAACTAACTTTTAAAACACTAAGACAAACTAAAAGACTCAAAACAAGTTCAAAAGACTCCAAATACTTAAAAACATAAAATAAGACAAATCAAATGATTAAGACTTAACAAAATAAGGGGGGGGGGGGAGTTTGATTTGACGAAAATTGAAATAACAAAACAAGTTAATAAACTAAGCAAATTGTAAAACGAATAAACGTAAATATGAATGTGATGAAAATATGGATGATGGAATAGCCAAGGGGTTCTTCTCCACACATGTTACACTTGCATACAAGATTGATTCTCAGTTGGTCTTTCGATAAATTATGAAACTCAATGCTCCAAGTTAATTAGGTTCGCTTAAATTACTTTCAGATTTCCCTAGATTCATTGGATTGAATGGAATACGCATTACAACCAAATTATTCTTAATCAAAGTCCCTAACTATGGAATACGCATGATAGAGACATTCAACCAAGATCATTAAGTTCAATGAAAATTATAAGTGTTGACGAGGCATTCGTTACTATGGAATACGCATGAAACTTATGCCAAGAATTCGTTTAACGCGATTGTTTATAAGCAACCTCCACTACTTGTGAATATAAGTTCGTAACTATTAGGTGAAACTCACTTATATTCTAGCGTCATATTCATGCATGAAAATTAAGCGTACACTCTCAATAAACATACATAAATAAGTTATCAATCAAACGGTTAAACGAATTGAATCCACAACTTATGAAATTCCAACGAAAGTAATCAATTCATATTGCAAGTATAAACATGTATTTTGAATCACCCCCTAGCTAAAGGGGGGTTTAGTTCCTCATAACTTTGAAATCAAAGAAACACCTAAACATTCCAACAACTCAAACTTGAATTGTATGAACGTTTAGGCACTCTTCTCTTCCATTACAAAACAAAGAAAATTGAATTTAAACATTGAAATCAAAGAAACACCTAAACATTCCAACAACTCAAACTTGAATTGTATGAACGTTTAGGCACTCTTCTCTTCCTCGTTGTTGTAGCACAAGGTCTAAGGTGAGCTTTGGGGATTATGTGAAGTGTTTTGGAGGGATGGAAAGTGGTTGGATAGTGGCTGCAATGGAGGAGAAAAACTGCACAGAAATGGAAGGATATGCACGGCTATGGATATGTGTTTGTGTTGTGAATGGAATGAATTTCTGAAAATGGAAGAGTGTATGAAATGAGATGTGTTTAGGTAATGGGAATGCAAGGGTATTTATAGGAGGAATGGAGGTGTATATGGCTGTTTGTTTAAGCATTTATATGGCTGGAATGTGGTGGAAAAACAGCTAGGAAAGCATGGTGGAAAGCTGGAAATGGGAGTGAATGCCACGGCAAAGGTTGGAGAAAAGGTGTGTGAATGGGGTGATTGAATGATTAAAGTGCATGTGGGTTAGAAATGTGGCTGAAATGATGAAGAATAATCTGGAAATGCAAGGTGGAAAGCTGGAAGTGTGAGTGAAGGTCACGGCAAGGGTGTTTTCTTGATGGTTTTGGGGTTGTGATGCATGTGAATGCATGTGAATGATAGCTAGGGTGTGTGATGATGAGTGTATGTGGAATAAAGAATGAATGGTGGCTGAATTGAATGAGATGAAGAGTGAATAAAGAAATGCATGTAGGGTTAGCTAGGTTGGCTTTGTTTGGGTGCATGTGTTGGCTCAATTATATTGTTGGGAAGGCATGTGGATTAGGTGGAATGTAGGTAATGCATGAGTGACAACTAGATATGTTGATGAATGCATGTGTTTGGTGGGAACAAAGGGGGAAGCACGGCTTTGATGGTGTTTTGTAAAGGGGAAGATGGTGTGTGTAATTGCATGTGTGTGAATGTGGGTTAAAGTGATGCATGGCTAGGAAATGTGAGTGAATGATGTGCATGTGTGTGAATGCATGTGGAATAAAGAAGAATATGGAAGTGAATAAATCATAATATGGCTAGTTTAAAGGGCTAGGGTTTAAGTACATAGAATGGGCCTAAAATAGGTTGGTTTGCATGGCATAGAATGTTTGATTTGGGCTAGAGGTTTTCCATGGCTCAAAGGATTTGTTTGATTGGGCTAGGCCCTTTGTTTTATGTCCCCAAAGAGCATACAAGGCTTCAATTTCGTCCATCCTCTTTGCACCATGATTAAGCTATCCAATCTATGCCCAAAAATGCTCCAAATAGCCTCAAAATGCACTTTCTTGCTCCCTAAGCCCTTAGAACCTGAAAACACACAAAAGAAGCATAAAGGACTAAAATAACTAGAGAAACATAACGTAAATGCACGAGAACAAGCCATTTAAGTCGCATGAATATGCTCCTATCAAATACCCCCACACTTAGCTTTTGCTAGTCCTCGAGCAAAACAGAAAAAAAAAACAAAAACAAAATAAAACGAAACGAAACAAACCAAACACAATCTTAAACCTTCCAACGTTGCCTCAGGGATTTCCAATGCACATGACATGTTAAAAATCATTATTCCCACAGATTTTGGTTATCTTTACATTTAAGTACCTTCTTAATCATAGTCACCACATACTAGTTCACAATTAAGCAATTAAAACACATTTCAAATGTAGTAACATGCTTTAGAGAATTTACTCAATTCCTTACTAGAATGCACTCTATTTTCACACAGATTTTCTGACTACACACCCTACACTAGTTATATGTGAGAGATTGATGTAAACATGAAAGACTAGTATCTCACATATGTTATAACAAAGAAAGCATTTTCTGGATTTACGATAATGACATGAATATGATCTCATGAATGGAAAGCTACTACTTAGAACGAGAACCAGTGATTCCATAAGCTCATACCAAATTCAAACTCCACATATTGAATACATAACATCAAGATAGAAGTTGAGGGTTGTAACGGGGATAAGGGTAGTGGTTTAACAAAGAAAGGTAAAGTAAAACAAAGGTTCTTAAAGCAATAGTGAGCAAAGTATTGAATTAGGCACTTAGAATTTCCTTTAGAATGCAAAAATCAACTTTGAACACCCAAGGGGAAGTCACACAAAACTTAGGGCCATATTCAACTTTTTTTTATTTTTTATTTTTTATTTTATTTTTTTTTTTTTATTTCATTCTTTGGCCGTGCCCTATTATCTTCCCCCACACTTATTTTCTGCAGTATATTGATCAAAAGGAGTTCATTCTAAGTCATGCTTCACTATCCTTTAAGAACAAGGGGTTAACAAAGAAAATAAGCTTGAAAGGCTCAAAAGGGGTAATCCTACAATACATGTGAAAAGGGATAGGCTTTTTGGCTTTGGCTTGACTAACAACTTCATCTTATTGTATGTTATGCAATCAATATCATGCTTTGAATGAAACGGATATAAGTTCTAGCATTTAGTTCTATCATGATACAATTGCATTCTAAGTAGCAACCAAGCAAGGAATAATGAGATCATGCAACAACTTTAGAAAACAAAGAATCACAGAAAATAACTCTCCAAAGAAGGTAATGGCTCGAGTCTCACAGGGTCGTAGCGTTTGTTTGAGTTCCTTCCTTCAAGCATGTTACAAAAACGAATTTTTCTTTTATGATTACATGTGAAGTCATATATTATAACCATAACCAAGCATATACCAAGAGTAAATCAAACTTTTCTCTATGTTTATAACTCTTTTTAACAGTCATGCAATTACAAACCAAATCCTTATCATTGTGTTGGAAGGTACCCTAAGACACAAACACACAAAAACGACTCAAAACACTCTTTTTAGGCTTTTCAAAACATATTTTTCAAATTTTTATGTGATTTTCGGAGTTATAAAAACAAAACATACTAAAACACTCTTAAACAACTTAAAAACACCTTAAAACAGTAAGGAACAACGTTTGAAGTAATGGGTGATAAAATCCCACGTATTTGTATTAACAACATTAGTTACCCCCCCCCCACACTTAAATCAAACATTGTCCTCAATGTTTTAAGCATAGATTCACACAAAACATAAGTAAACACACAAAAAGCACTTAAACATATTAAACATGGCAAAATGTAATTAACAAAGAGAAGAGTTTAGAGACGCAAATCTGGTTATAGAGTGTAAATTCCATCTTCTCCTTGGTAATTGCATTGAGGCTTTGATCTTTGTGATTCCACAGGCTTACTCTTGAACTGCGCTGCTCCCATCGTTGATTTTCCTTTGTGCTACTCTTGAATTGGGCAGCAGGCTTCTTTTGGTCTCCCCCGAAGGTCTGAGCTTACTCTTTTTGTCTGTTTCTTTGTTCAATCTCTCCAATTCGTATTGAAGAGGGTTAGATGATACTCAGCATATGCAGTTGTTGCTTGTCTCCACATGCTTCAATGTATCATTTTCACTTGCCTTACTCGCTCCCCTTTGCAGAAGTGGTCCCTTCTCTGGAAGTGTGTCAACCGTTGAAGATGACTACTCGAGAGCAACTCTAGGTAAGCAATCAGGAATGGATTCCAGGTAGTCGGTTCCAGAACAGAAGACTGACTCCAAGTGCCTCTGATTGCTTTCGTTTACTTTGCCATGCGAGTAATAACAAGGACAAAGAAAAGGACAGGGAAAGAGCATGATATGAGATACTTTTGCTTTAGACCTTGATGATATGAGATACCTTTGCCTTTGAAGAAACGGCGAATGAAGCAGCACATGTATTTGTTGTGGTTGTCTCCACACGCTTCGATCGACCGTTTCCTTCTGCCTCATTTGTACTCCAGGTTTCTGGTATCTTCTTTGGGGGAGAAAAAATTGAGTATTTCAAGAGGCTTTGCTGGAAGTGCGCCCTCAGAGGTGAGGAAGAGTTGGGCATTTTCTTCAGGTCTGCCTTGCCATAAAAAATGAAGGTCGACATATATAGAGATAATATCAAGTGGTGGTACTGTTATTTTACCCTTGTCGACAGACGTTTTGATCCCGCAAATCCGGCTTTTTGAAATAGTGGCGCCTCTTCGATTTCTGAGCAGGCGCCCCTTCGATTTCTGAACGACGCCCCTTCGTTTTCTGAACGACACGTGGTAGTGCAGATGCGGCTCCTTTTGACAAAGCTGCACGCGTTTTCTGAAAAGCAGAGAAAGCGTCGCCGGACTTTGCGCTTGTCGGCTAAAGATGTGTAGTTGCGATGATGGCCTCCACGTGTTTTCTGAAAAGAAGAAATCTTTTGACAAAGTTGAACACGTCTTCTGAAAAGCCGAGAAAGCGTCGCCTAAATTACGCCGGAAATTCCGGCTTTTTGAATCGGTGGACGCGTCGCCTTGGCTTTTTATGGAGGTATCGATCACCGCCAACATACACACTCTGAAGATTTCCCATTCTTGAACATCGTCTCCCGCCCTTTGAAATTTAACTCCTTCCACCCCTTCTCTTTGAACACTTTTGAAAAATGGCAAACTCATCGAACCTTAGCTTAGAATTGAGTCTCAGCAGTGATGCGAGCGCGCCGCGTCAAGGTAACGTATGGCGCCCTTCTTTCTTATCTTCTAACGGTCCTCTTACAGGTGAAGACTCCGTGATGCAGGACGCCACAACAGCTACAATAGTAGCTAGGAACCTCCTCACTCCAAAAGATAGTAGGCTGCTGTCAGGACGGTCCGATGAGTTGGCCGTTCAAGAGTCCCTCGCACTTAGTGTTCAGTGTGCGAGCTCTGTGTCCAACATGGGCCAACGCTTGCTTGCCCGCTCCCGTCAGGTGGAATCATTGATGGCGGAGGTGGAAAGTCTTAAGCAAGAGATCAAACTGCTTAAGTACGAGAATAGAAGTTTGCATGTGCTTGCAAATAACTATTCGTCGGGCATGAAGAGGAAGCTAGATGAGCTGCAAGAATCCAATGGTCGAATGCAAAGTGACCGTCAAAGTGACCGTCAAAGGCTTGCGGCTTTCTTCCAGAGGCACATTTTTCCTGGCTCATCAAGTGTTCCACCAAGTGTTGAGGCCTCGAATGATCCATTTTCAACGTCTCCCGCTCCAATGCCTCCTGCTCAGATGCCTCCCGCCTCTAGAGTGGTGCCACGTAGTGGGGCTTCAAGCAAACGACCTTTGTGAAAGTCACAGCCTATTATTTGTTTAGCAGTGCCTATCAATAAATCAAACAATTTCTCAATGTTCCAATCATATTCTCACACAATTAACAAACAAACAAAATAACAACTAAACAACCTAACATGGCAGAAACGAAAAAGCAACAAAGAGAAGAGTTTTAGGAATCTGGAATTGGAGTGCTTTCTAAGTCTTCCTTTGTTGAATGCATGGGTTGCCTCCCAAGTAGCGCTTTCTTTTACGTCTTGCAGCCGGACGGTACCTCCGTTTAAGCTTGACTAGGTTCCACGGCATGGAGGGGTACCTCCTCCACGACATGCTCCTCAAACGTCTCGTAATAGGGCTTCAATCGATGCCCATTCACTTTGAATTCTTGCTGCGTCCTTGAACTTTTGATTTGCACTGCACCATGAGGGAAAACATTAGTGACAATAAAAGGACCAACCCATTTGGAACGCAACTTACCCGGAAACAATCGAAGGCGAGAATTGAACAACAACACTTTCTGCCCAATAGAGAACGTCTTGGCACGAATCATCTTGTCATGGAATGCCTTCGTTTTCTCCTTGTAAATCCTGGCATTCTCATATGCTTCATTTCGGATTTCATCAAGCTCACACAATTGAAGCTTCCTATGTAAACCTGCGGCATCAAGGTCCATATTGAACGTTTTGACGGCCCAATGTGCACGATGCTCTAATTCGACGGGGAGATGGCATGGCTTCCCATAGATGAGCCGAAAAGGTGACATCCCAATGGGGGTTTTGTAGGCAGTGCGATACGCCCACAATGCATCGTTTAAGCGCAAACTCCAATCCTTTCTTGTAGGCCCCACGGTCTTCTCAAGAATCTGCTTGATTTCCCTATTCGAAACCTCGGCTTGCCCGCTCGTTTGAGGATGATAAGGTGTGGCCACCTTATGCATGACATTGTATTTCTTGAGCAACGCCTCGATGGTTCGATTGCAAAAATGGGAACCTCCATCACTGATTAGCACTCGTGGCATTCCAAACCTTGCAAAAATGTTAGTTTTCACAAAATCTGCAACCACTCGAGAATCATTAGTTCGGGTGGCTTTTGCTTCCACCCATTTCGACACATAGTCCACAGCAAGCAATATATAAAGAAACCCATGTGACGAAGGAAAGGGACCCATAAAATCAATACCCCAAACGTCAAAGATTTCAACACTAAAAATGGGGGTTTGCGGCATTTGTTGTTTAGGACCAATATTGCCCGTTCTTTGGCATCTATCACAAGACATGCAAAATGTTCTAGCATCCCTAAAGATGGTAGGCCAATAGAAACCACATTCTAACACCTTAAGTGCTGTTCTTTGAGTGCCAAAGTGTCCCCCACAAGCATAAGTGTGACAAAAGGTTAGAATAACATTAAACTCAGAATCGTGCACACACCTACGTATAACTTGGTCAGGGCAATATTTCCATAAATATGGGTCATCCCACACATAAAACCGTGCATCATGCCTAAGTTTATCACGTTGGTGCCTAGTGAACTCACTTGGAATACGTTTTGACACCAAAAAATTAACAATATCGGCATACCAAGGTGCACTAACCTTAATGGACAGCAATTGTTCATCGGGGAATGTCTCGGCAATGGGTAGGGCCTCTTCATTGTGCACCATTCGGCTTAGGTGATCAGCCACCACATTTTCACTTCCCTTCTTGTCCCGAATCTCTATGTCGAACTCTTGAAGTAGCAACATCCATCGAATTAGCCGTGGCTTGGCCTCCTTTTTAGTGAGCAAGTACTTCAGAGCTGCATGATCAGTGAAAACAATTACTTTAGTACCAATTAGATATGATCGAAATTTATCTAAAGCAAAGACAACGGCAAGAAGTTCTTTTTCCGTAGTGGAGTAGTTCAATTGTGCATCGTTCAATGTCCGTGAAGCGTAGTAGATGACATGCGGCCTCTTGTCCTTTCTTTGTCCTAAAACTGCTCCTAAAGCATAGTCGGACGCATCACACATGAGTTCGAAAGGTAGACTCCAATCCGATGGAACAATGATGGGTGCCGTGGTCAACAACTCCTTAAGTTGGTTGAATGATGTCGTGCACTCCTTGGTGAATTCAAACGTCACGTCTTTTTGTAGGAGACGGCAAAGAGGTTGTGCAACCTTCGAGAAATCCTTGATAAACCTACGATAGAATCCTGCATGGCCAAGAAAAGAACGAACCTCTCGAACCGAAGTAGGAGAGGGTAAGTAGCGCACAAGATCTATTTTCGATTTATCCACTTCAATTCCTCTTTCAGAAACAATATGCCCTAGAACTATGCCTTGTCTAACCATAAAGTGACATTTTTCCCAATTAAGCACAAGGTTAGTTTCTACACATCGTTTCAAAATTATTGTGAGATTTTCCAAACAACCATCAAATGAATCACCAAACACACTGAAATCATCCATAAATACTTCAATAATCTTTTCCACAAAATCTGAAAAGATACTTACCATACACCTTTGAAATGTGGCCGGAGCATTGCATAAACCAAAAGGCATGCGACGATAAGCAAAAGTACCAAAGGGGCACGTGAAAGTTGTCTTTTCTTGGTCATCCGGCGCTATGACAATCTGATTATATCCAGAATAACCATCAAGGAAACAATAAAAAGAATGACCGGCTAACCTTTCAAGCATTTGATCAATGAATGGCAAAGGGAAGTGATCCTTCCTTGTGGTGGCGTTGAGCTTCCTATAATCAATGCACACTCGCCAACCTGTTTGGATACGGGTTGGCACAAGCTCATTCTCGGCATTCTTCACCACTGTCACTCCGGACTTCTTTGGAACACATTGCACCGGTGACACCCAACGACTATCAGAGATCGGATAAATCACTCCACAATCAAGAAGTTTGATAATCTCCTTTTTCACAACTTCCATCATTGGAGGGTTGAGACGGCGCTGAGCCTCTCGAGTTGGTTTAGCCCCCTCCTCTAGAAGTATGCGATGCATGCACGTAGTCGGGCTAATTCCCCTAATATCGGCCAAAGTCCACCCAATGGCCGTCTTGTGCTCTTTCAACACTCGGATCAACTTCTCCTCCTCTATGGCGGTGAGTGATGAGGAGACAATGACGGGCAATGTCTCGTTGTCTCCCAGATAGACGTACTTTAAATGATCGGGCAACGGTTTAAGCTCAAGTACGGGTGCCTGAATCACTGAGGGTAACAACTTATTAGTGGAAACTGAAATTGAAATTGGGTTAGAAGGCTTACCATGGTGTTGAGGTAGTGACTCAAGGGCAGCCACTATCTCGGCCTCCTCCACACTTCTTGGCACGGCAAAACCAGATTTTTGGCCAATTCCTTGTGAAATTGTTGTTTCAAGTGTATCCCTCTCCAAACAATCGAGAAAATCCTGCGCCAAATCATCAATTATATCAATAGAAAAGCAAGAATGATCGTCCTTAGGAAATTTAATACTTTCAGAAAGATTGAAATCAATGACTTCCCCATCAAATTCCATCGTTAAAGTTCCTCTAAACACATCTATCTTGGTGCGGGCTGTTTTCATGAAGGGCCTCCCTAATAGAATCGGCAATGGGGTGGAATGGGGTGAATCCTCCATGTCAAGCACGTAGAAATCCGCTGGAAAAATCAAGTTACCAACCTGTACCAAAACATCTTCCAAAACACCCTTTGGATATGCATTAGAACGATCGGCTAATTGAATTATCACACCATCATTTTTAAGCTCACCTAAGTTCATAGATGCATAAATAGAGTATGGCATAACATTAATCGAAGCCCCTAAGTCTAACATGCATTGTTCAAACTTAGTGTTACCCATAACGCACGGAATTGTAAAACTACCCGGATCTTTGCATTTAGGGGGTAATTTCCTTTGTAACACAGCAGAGACATTTTCACTTACTTGAACCACCTCTTTGTTTGAAATCCTTCTCCTTGTTGTACAAAGTTCTTTTAAAAACTTAGCATACCTCGGGACTTGCTTAATCGCATCAAGGAGCGGGATATTGACTTGAACTTTCCGAAAGGTCTCTAGAATGTCCTTCTCAGCTTCTTCCTTCTTTGATTGCCTAAACCTGCCAGGAAAGGGCACATTTAGTGGAATAGAACTAGAAAAAGTTGAATTGGGACTTACCTTGGTGGTTTGGAACGGTTTCGGAGGACTAGATGAATTTGGCAAGGTTTGGTCATCCTTGGCCGTGGGCTTTGCTCCCCGTGCTTCTTCTTGCAGCAACTTGTCCTCCTCGTCTTGACTTGATTTGGATGTACTTGAGTCCGTTCCAACCTTTTTACCACTTCTCAACATGATGGCCTTAGCGGTTTCAAATCCTCCCTTCGGGTTCATAACGGTTGAACTAGGCAATGTGCCTTGTTCTCTAATTTGCCCCATAAACTCGGCAATTTGACCCATTTGCTTCTCCAAATTATCCACCCGTTTGTCTTGGATTTGTCTCTCCTTATTTTGAGTTTGTACTTCCTGCGTTAAAGTAGTAAGTAACTTAACAACTTGATCATTATCCAAAGACATACCTGAGGTTGTTGGGGCAGATTGCACTTGGTTTTGATTGGGGATGAATGGCTTTGTATAAAAGCCCGGTGGTTGCTGCCTAAATCCTCCTTGTTGTTGGGGTTGTTGAGGATCCCGCCATTTGAAATTTGGATGGTCCCTCCACCCCGGATTGTAGGTATTAGAGTATGGATCATGGCGTGGTTGATTTTGGTTCCCAAAACCCATGGCATTGGCAGATTCCCAACCTCCATTCTCTATTAACTGAGGGCACGTCTCCGATGGATGCCCTTGCATTGAACACACGCCACACACTTGGTTTTCTTGTGGTTTTGACCCCTTGACAACCTGAGACACGAGAGAAGTAAGATTAGCCAATTGTGACTGAATATCAGAAATTGTACTTACCTCATTCACACTTTGTTGTCGTGGCCCCTCTCTTTGTCCAACACCTTCATATTGTTGAGCGTTGTGTGCTCGGTTGGCAATTAGAGCTTTGGCATCCATTAGAGTCTTGTCCACTAATGCACCACCCGCCGAAGCATCTAGCATTTGACGTTCCATGGGAAGGAGTCCCTCGTAGAAATATTGAATGAGCAGCTCCTCCTTCATTTGGTGCTGTGGACATGAAGCAACAAGTGATTTAAAACGTTCATAATAAGATGGAAACGACTCACCTTGATTTTGTTGAATGCCACTAATTCGTTTCCTCAAGAGAATGATCTTTGCAGTGGGAAAGAATTTCTCTAAGAATGCACGTTTCATACTTTCCCAAGAATTGACAGTTCCAGGAGACAATTCAAACAACCAATCTTTGGCCTTGTCCATAAGTGAGAATGGAAAGGCCTTCATCTTCAAAATACTCCCATCAACGTTGATGGGTGTCATACATGAGCAAACTACCTCAAATTCCTTAAGATGTTTGTTAGGATCTTCCATGGACAACCCATGGAATTTAGGAATATGATGTAATAAACTAGACTTAAGTTCAAATTCTTCTGTCTTACCTTCAGCTGCCATAGGGTATTGTATGCATAAAGGAGCGGCATTGCCCATACCTGAGGCAGAGAGCTCCTTGATGGTCCGATTGTCCACTGCCATGGTTGGTACTTCTTCTTTAAATTCAGGTTCGGGACTAGGAGGATTAGATGCTTGTGATTTCTTTTTCCTTCTCAAAGTCCTCTCGAAATCACCGTCAAAGTCGGAGATATGCTCACGAACAGGTTGTGAGCTACGGGTCATAAACTAGTACCTACACACAAGAGTAAACAAGATAAGTAATCAACTTAATAGACTTGGCATAAAAAAAACAAAACACATACACACGGTGCAAAAAAAAATTAAAACAAAACAGAAACTAAACAATTTAAACAAGACTCAAGATAAGGGATTAGCAAATTTGCCAATCCCCGGCAACGACGCCAAAATTTGATGCGATAATTATACGCACACAAACTAAACCCTATTTGTGACAATTGTAGTAATGATGTAAGTAGGGATCGTTCTAACCGGGGATTAACTAGGGATGCTAAACACTTGACTCAAATAAATAAAACTAACTTTTAAAACACTAAGACAAACTAAAAGACTCAAAACAAGTTCAAAAGACTCCAAATACTTAAAAACATAAAATAAGACAAATCAAATGATTAAGACTTAACAAAATAAGGGGGGGGGGAGTTTGATTTGACGAAAATTGAAATAACAAAACAAGTTAATAAACTAAGCAAATTGTAAAACGAATAAACGTAAATATGAATGTGATGAAAATATGGATGATGGAATAGCCAAGGGGTTCTTCTCCACACATGTTACACTTGCATACAAGATTGATTCTCAGTTGGTCTTTCGATAAATTATGAAACTCAATGCTCCAAGTTAATTAGGTCCGCTTAAATTACTTTCAGATTTCCCTAGATTCATTGGATTGAATGGAATACGCATTACAACCAAATTATTCTTAATCAAAGTCCCTAACTATGGAATACGCATGATAGAGACATTCAACCAAGATCATTAAGTTCAATGAAAATTATAAGTGTTGACGAGGCATTCGTTACTATGGAATACGCATGAAACTTATGCCAAGAATTCGTTTAACGCGATTGTTTATAAGCAACCTCCACTACTTGTGAATATAAGTTCGTAACTATTAGGTGAAACTCACTTATATTCTAGCGTCATATTCATGCATGAAAATTAAGCGTACACTCTCAATAAACATACATAAATAAGTTATCAATCAAACGGTTAAACGAATTGAATCCACAACTTATGAAATTCCAACGAAAGTAATCAATTCATATTGCAAGTATAAACATGTATTTTGAATCACCCCCTAGCTAAAGGGGGGTTTAGTTCCTCATAACTTTGAAATCAAAGAAACACCTAAACATTCCAACAACTCAAACTTGAATTGTATGAACGTTTAGGCACTCTTCTCTTCCATTACAAAACAAAGAAAATTGAATTTAAACATTGAAATCAAAGAAACACCTAAACATTCCAACAACTCAAACTTGAATTGTATGAACGTTTAGGCACTCTTCTCTTCCATTACAAAACAAAGAAAATTGAATTTAAACATTGAAATCAAAGAAACACCTAAACATTCCAACAACTCAAACTTGAATTGTATGAACGTTTAGGCACTCTTCTCTTCCTCGTTGTTGTAGCACAAGGTCTAAGGTGAGCTTTGGGGATTATGTGAAGTGTTTTGGAGGGATGGAAAGTGGTTGGATAGTGGCTGCAATGGAGGAGAAAAACTGCACAGAAATGGAAGGATATGCACGGCTATGGATATGTGTTTGTGTTGTGAATGGAATGAATTTCTGAAAATGGAAGAGTGTATGAAATGAGATGTAGGGTTAGCTAGGTTGGCTTTGTTTGGGTGCATGTGATGGCTCAATTATATTGTTGGGAAGGCATGTGGATTAGGTGGAATGTAGGTAATGCATGAGTGACAACTAGATATGTTGATGAATGCATGTGTTTGGTGGGAACAAAGGGGGAAGCACGGCTTTGATGGTGTTTTGTAAAGGGGAAGATGGTGTGTGTAATTGCATGTGTGTGAATGTGGGTTAAAGTGATGCATGGCTAGGAAATGTGAGTGAATGATGTGCATGTGTGTGAATGCATGTGGAATAAAGAAGAGTATGGAAGTGAATAAATCATAATATGGCTAGTTTAAAGGGCTAGGGTTTAAGTACATAGAATGGGCCTAAAATAGGTTGGTTTGCATGGCATAGAATGTTTGATTTGGGCTAGAGGTTTTCCATGGCTCAAAGGATTTGTTTGATTGGGCTAGGCCCTTTGTTTTATGTCCCCAAAGAGCATACAAGGCTTCAATTTCGTCCATCCTCTTTGCACCATGATTAAGCTATCCAATCCATGCCCAAAAATGCTCCAAATAGCCTCAAAATGCACTTTCTTGCTCCCTAAGCCCTTAGAACCTGAAAACACACAAAAGAAGCATAAAGGACTAAAATAACTAGAGAAACATAACGTAAATGCACGGGAACAAGCCATTTAAGTCGCATGAATATGCTCCTATCAAATTGCTGGATAGTTTTCTGGGTTAGGGATGGATTTAGGGAGGTTGGGTGGTGCGGCAAGGTTGGTAGATGGTGTGTGAAGGTGTGGAATATGGCTGGAATGGAGGGGTGGATGCACGGCTGATGGGAGAATGGGTGTTGGTGGCTGCGTGAAGATGGGGGAAGGCTGGAATTGGTGTGCCACCTGCACGGCAGAGAAGAAATAATAATATATGGTGGCTGCGGCAGGATTAGAATTAGGGTGAATGGTAGATTCTTGCGGCTAATGATAGAATATAAATGGTGGCTCCGGCCTTGATTTCTTTTTTGGTTTTTTATGGTTAATGGTAAATGGGGGGGGGGCCACGGCAGAGAAGAAAAAAATGATGTTGGAAAAGAATGGCTGAATGATATGAGACAAAAGAAATGGGATTTTGCGGCTGCTAGGTTGAAATTAGGGTCAAATAATAAAATGGGAGGCCACGGCTGATTAGAATCTAGGGTGGATGTGTGTAGTGTCGGCTAGGGTTAGGAAAATGTATGATTTCCGAAAACTAACCCTAGCTTATTTAAAATTAAATCAAAGGCTTACGAAAATAGGAAATTAAAACATAAATATAAAGGTGCGGCTAGGGTTTAAAAGCATGTGTTTTAAGTGCAACCCTAGGACAAAATTGCCCTCCCTTGCACGGCAAGGGAAGGGAAGAAAATAAAAGGACACGGCAAGGATGGATAAGGAGCCTAGGGCCTTCGTTTTGTGTCCTAAAGTACCTACAAGGTCTACAAAGTGGCTAGAAAATACGGACGTTTAGATTAGGAAAGGTTACCAAAACGGGAAACTTAGGGTTAACTTTCCTACTTCAAGTAGGAAACCTTGTTTGAGTAGGATTCCTCGTTTTGGTAAGAATTCATCGTTGGAGTAGGATTTCGTCGTTTCTTCAAATCTTCAACTCATTCATTCCTCTTTCGCTCCAAAAGACTCCAATTTGCATCTTCTTGCACACTTTGGCCTTATAATCTGAAAATACACAAAAGTAGCCTTAAACACTAAAATAGCTAAGTAAACACAACATAAATGCACGAGAACAAGCTAATTAAGTCACATGAATATGCTCCTATCACATCCCCCATTCTCAATCAATTGAGGGCACTTGTCTGAATGATGTCCTTGGATAGAACATACGCCACATACACTTGGTCCTTGTATCCTCATTCCTTCGGCCATCTGAGACACAATAGAAGTAAGATTAGCTAATTGAGATTGAATGTCAGATTGGGAACTTACCTCATTCACTTGCTGCCGTGGGGTGTCTCTTTGACCAACACCTTCATATTGTTGTGCATTCAACGCTCTATTTACAATTAAAATCTTGGCAGCCACGGGCGTTTTGTCAACCAAAGCACTTCCCGCCGAGGCATCTAGCATTTGTCTCTCTATTGGAAGAAGGCCCTCGTAGAAATATTGAATTAAAAGTTCTTCCTTCATTTGATGTTGAGGGCATGATGCAACTAGAGTCTTGAAACGTTCATAATATGCTGGAAAAGACTCCCCATGGTTTTGTTGAATGCCACTTATTTTCTTCCTCAAAAGAATCACTCTTGAAGTTGGGAAGAATTTCTCTAAGAATGCCCGCTTCATGCTTTCCCAAGAAGTGACGGTTCCGGGTGCCAATTCATATAACCAATCTTTAGCCTTTTCTAGAAGAGAGAATGGAAAGGCCTTCATCTTCAAAATGTTCCCATCGACATTGATGGGGGTCATACTCGAAAATACCACTTCAAACTCCTTAAGATGCTTGTTTGGATCTTCCATGGACAACCCATGGTATTTGGGAATGTGATGCAACAAGCTAGACTTCAATTCGAACTCATCGGTCTTGCCTTGGGCGGCCATAGGATATTGAATGCACAAAGGTACGACATTGTCTAGTCCCGAGGTCGAAAGTTCTTTGATTGTTCGATTGTCCGCCGCCATGCTTTCTTCTTCTTCAAATTCAGATTCGGAATCTGAACTTGAACTAGGTGGATAAGGTTCTGGTTGCTTCCTCTTTCTTCTCAAAGTTCGTTAAAATCGTCGTCAAAATCCAATATGTTTGCACGAATAGGTTGAGAACGACGAGTCATAAACTAGTACCTAAAAATAAAGAACACAACCAAATCAGCAATCTATTTAAAAGGCACGGCACACTTAAAAGAAAACACAAAGACACTAAAAAGACACTACACAAACAAAAGGGATTAGCAAGTTTGCTAATCCCCGGCAACGGCGCCAAAATTTGATGTGAAAATTAACTTGACACACAAATTAAACCCTATTTGTGACAATTGTAGTAGATATGTAAGTAGGGATCGTTCTAGACCGGGGATTAACAAGGGATGCTAATCTATGTAAATAAGACTCAAAAACACTAAACTAGACTCTATGGACTCAAAACTAACTTTAGACACTTAAAACAGCGACCAATACTCAAAAAGACTCAATTTTAGACTCAATAAGGGTTTTGGACGAAAATAGGACTTGACTTGACTCAAAAGACTCAAGGAAAACAAGTTTTGACTCAAATATGAAGACTAAATAAAATGGGGATTGTTTTTGACGAATTTTAGACTCAAAACAAAAACTTTATAGGAAACACTTTTGAAAAACGAATTTAAGTAAAATAAATGGGTGGAAGGCTTGTTAGAGGGTCCTTCTCCACACATGATATATGCATACGAACCAATGTCCAGTTTTTACTCCTTTAGACCATGAATGACAACGCTCCAAATTAGTTGCATTGCACAACTAACCCTCAAGTTTTCCTTATTTCATTGGATTGAATGAAAACACATTACAACCAAATTATCTTTTTCAAGTTCTTTATATGAGATGCATAACAAAGATACATATCAAAAGTCATTAAGTTTTGTGAAAACTATAAGCATTGACAAGGCATTCATCACTATGAAACGCATGAGACTCATACCAAGGATTTACTTAACGCGATTGTGACTAGCAACCTCCACTACTTGTGAATATAAGCGAATAACAATTACGTGAAACCCCCCTATACTCTAGCATCAAGTTTATGCATGAAAATTAAGTGTTAAACCCCAACCCACATACATAAACCAGTTTTAATAACTTAGATAAGCAAATCACATTCATGCCTTAAGAAATAATAACCGGACGTAATCAATTCATATAAAACATAAAATCATGGCTTCAAATTCTCCTCTAACTAAAAAGAAGTTAGTTCCTCATGTTCGCAAAACAAAGATAATTAAATTTAAACATTGAACTAAGACTAAGGATAGAAAGAACCAAGAAAAACGCTCCACACTCCAATGGCATGCACGGCACTCCCTTGGATGGCAGATTGCACAAGTCCTCCTCTCCTTGCTTCCTTGCTTGCTGCACTAGGGTGGTGTAGAATGGATTGTGGTGTTTGATGGATGAAAGTGTGAATGAATGAATAAGTGAGTGGATGAATGAATGGTGCGGCATAGGGCTGTTTATATAGGCTAATTAGGCACACTTAGTGAAGGAAAAGGATTGCACAATCCCATTGAAAAGGGTTAATTCAGGGCAGAAACCAAATGGGGAATGGACTAGGTAATGCACGGCTAGGATTTAGGGAATTCTAGAAGGTTAGGTGCGGCATCTTTGTAGGGATGAGATAAGGTTTCTAGAAGGAATGGTTTAGGGCAGATTCCTAAACCCAAAGGGCCAAGGACATATGATATAAGTGTAGAAGGAGGATTGCAATTCCTAAACCTATATGGAATGGTGTTTATGCGGCAAAACAAATGGATAAGCTTCTAGAAATTGTTCTAAGTGTTTAAATATGCATCTAATCCCTTCTAATTAGCTAGATTTAAGGCACAACCTAATTTAGATAGGCTAAGATAGGGTAATGTTAGAGTTAGGAAAGGATAAGGTTTGTTAGGATAGGATAAGATAAGGTTGGATAAGGTTCCTTATTTCTTGCTTCTTCCTTATCTTCTTTGCATTTGGACTTCTTCCACCAGATTTGTAGCCTTTCCTAGCCCTTCTTGACTTCAATTTCGTCCATCCTCTTTACTCCATGGTTAAGCTATCCAATCCATGCCTAAAAATGCTCATTTTAGCTCAAAAATGCCCTTTCTTGCTCCTTTTGTCATTAGGACCTAAAAACATACGAAAATAACTTAAAAGACTGAAATAAATAGTAATTAACTCACTAAATGCAAGGAAACAACATAACTAAGTAGCATAAATATGCTCCTATCATTTTATCCATTGTGTGCTGCATATATGCCATTCCTTGGTGGATTAGGAGTTGTAATTCCTTTCCTACACCCTTGCTGAATGTGTTGTTGATTTGGAGTCAAAATTTTGTGTTAAAACATCCCTTCTAGAAGCTTTAATGTCTGCCACACCTTTCTATCCTAATTCCCCTTGGTTTCTGGTTGCTTTAACCCATTCCACTTGGGTTTTGGTTGCACAATTCTATTCTTATTCAGCTTATGCCGTGCCCTATCCTTGTTCTGCAAGGCTTTGCCGTGAAACCCTAGCATATATATACATGTTATGTCACAGAAAACCAACCATTCATTCACTCATTCATTCATTCATACATTCAACCATCAAACACCATAATTCACACTAAATACACCTAAATCACCATAGTGCTGCAAGCAAGGAAGGAAGGAGAAGAAGAGTACCGTGCAATCTGCCATCCAAGGGAGTGCCGCAAACTGCCATTGGAGTGTGGAGTGTTTCTGGGTTCTTTCTATCCTAGTTTTAGTTCAATGTTTATGTTAATTTGGTTTTCAATTATGATGAACATGTGGAATTAATTTCTTTATAGTTGGAGGTGAATTTGAAGCCATGATTATATGTTTTATATGAATTGATTACATCCAATTATTGTTTCTTGAGTCTTGAATGTGATTTTCTTATCTGAGTTATTAAAACTTGTTTATGTATGTTGATTGAGGGTCAACACTTAATTTGCATGCATGAATTTGATGCTACAGTATAAGGGGGTTTCACCTAATCGTTATGAACTTATATTCACAAGTAGTGGAAGTCACTAGTCATGATTGTGTTAAGTAAATCCTTGGTATGAGTATCATGCTTTTCATAGTTACGAATGCCTTGTCAATGCTTATGGCTTTCAAAGAACTTAATGACCTTTGATATGTCTTTCTATCATGCTTTTCATAGTTAGGGAACTTGATAAGGATAATTTGGTTGTGATGCGTATCCTGTCCAATTCAACAAGTTAAGGAAAATCTGAAAGTTAATTTGTGCTTTTCACGGTTAATTTGGGGCATTGTCATTCATAGTCTAAAGGAATAATAACTGGAAATTGGTTTATATGCATATGTCATGTGTGGAGAAGGACCCTCTAACTAGCCTTTCACCCTTTTTAATTCACCAAATTCGTTCTTATTAAGTGTTTTATGCAAAGTTTCTGTTTTAAGTTTTAAATTCGTCAAAAACAATTCCCCTTTCATTAAGTCTTGTTATTTGAGTCAAAATCTGTTTTCTTTTAGTCTCTTGAGTCAAGTTAAGTCTTATTTTCGTCAAAATCACTTGTTAGGTCTAGAATTGATTGTTTGTTGTTGTTTTGAGTGTTTTAAGTCAGTTTTGAGTCTATAGAGTCTAGTTTAGTGTTTTTAAGTCTTATTTGTGTTGATTAGCATCCCTAGTTAATCCCCGGTCTAGAACGATCCCTACTTACATATATACCATAATTGTCAACATTAGGGTTTAATTTGTGTGTCAAGTTAATTTTCACATCAAATTTTGGTGCCGCTGCCGGGGATTACCAAAATTGCTAATCTTCCCCTAGTTATTGCCGTGTGTCTTTTCTTTTCTGTCCGTGTGTTTTTATTTTGTTTTCTGATTTTATCTTGTTTGTTTGCTTTGTTATAGGTTAGTGTTTATGACTCGTAGTTCTCAACCTGTTCGTGAGCATATATTGGAGTTTGACGACGACTTTGAACGAACGTTGAGAAGAAAGAGGAGGCATCCAGAACCTAGTCCACCTAGTTCTGAGGCCGAATCTGAAGAAGAAGAAGTGGAAAAAGAAGAACAAGCCATGGTTGCGGATAATCGAACAATCAAGGAACTTTCAGCCTCGGGATTAGACAATGTCGTGCCCTTATGCATTCAATATCCTAGGGTAGCTCAAGGCAAGACCGATGAGTTCAAATTGAAGTCTAGCTTGTTGCATCACATTCCCAAATACCATGGGCTCTCCATGGAAGATCCAAACAAGCATCTTAAGGAGTTTGAAGTGGTATGTTCAAGCATGACACCCATCAATGTCGATGGGAACATTTTGAAGATGAAAGCCTTACCATTCTCTCTTTTGGAAAAGGCTAAAGATTGGCTCTATGAATTGGCACCTGGAACCGTCACTTATTGGGAAAGCATGAAGAGAGCATTCTTAGAGAAGTTTTTCCCAACTTCGAGAGTCATTCTCTTGAGGAAGAGAATTAGTGGCATTCAACAAAGCCAAGGAGAATCCTTTCCAGCGTATTATGAACGTTTCAAGACTCTAGTTGCATCATGCCCTTAACATCAAATGAAGGAAGAGCTTTTAATTCAATATTTCTACGAGGGACTCCTTCCAATTGAGAGACAAATGCTAGATGCTTCAGTGGGAGATGCTTTGGTTGACAAAACACCGGTGGCTGCCAAGATCTTAATTGCAAATCGAGCCTTGAACGCACAACTGATGTGATAAAAGATAACACTCAAATTAAACCCTCTTATTGATAATTGTAGTAAAGTTGTAAGTAGGGATCGTTCTAGGTCAAGGATTAGGAGGGATTGCTAATCTAATAAAAACTGACTCAAAGATACAAAACTAGACTTAAAAACACTTAAAAAGACTCAAAGACTCTTAACTAGACTTATATGACTCAAAACAAACTCAAAAGACTCAAAACAACACAAAACAATCAAATAGACTCAAACTAGACTCTAGGACTTAATTTGGACGAAAATAGAATTGATTTTGACTCAAAATACTCAAAAACACTCAAAAGGACATATTTGACACAAGTAAGTAAAGGGGATTGGGTTTTTGATGAAATTAAGGTAAAGACAAGTAACTAAGAGACTTAAATAGGATTTGGACGAATTTGAGAAAAACTATGGATGATTAACTAGCTAGAGAATTCTTTTCCACACATGATACATTCAAACACAAATTGATTTCCAGTTGCTTTTTCGATAAACCATGAACCTCAACACCCCAGATTAACCGTGACATCACTAATTAACCCTCAGATTCTCCTTTAGTTATTGGATTGGATGACATCATAAGACAACCCAAAGCATTCTTCAAAAGTTCCCTACATGACATCATAATAGAGATACAATCAAGATCATTACGTTCTATGAAAATCATAAGTATTGACAAAACACTGGTAACTATGACATCATGATACTCATGCTAGGAATTTACTTAACATGATTGTGAAAACAACCTTAACTACTTGTGAATATAAGTTTGTAACGATTATGCGAAACTCCCTTATATTCTAGCACCAAATTCAAGCATGCAAATTAAGTAGGCCTCCTTAATCAACATACAAGAATAAGTTATCCATCAAACGGTTAAGTAAATTGCATTCACAATTTATGAAATGACAACTGGAATTAATCAATTCATATCATAAACATAATCATGGTTTCAAAGTCTCCCCTAGCTAAAACGAGTTTAGCCTCTCATGTTCACAACAAAACAAAGAAAACTTGAATTAAACATTGAAAACAAAAGATAGATTACACCTAAATATGTTCCAACACTCCAACTTGAATGCAAAACGTCCAAGGCTTCTTCTTCTCCTCTTCTTCCTTGCAAAGCTGCGGCACAAGAGTTCTTGGGTGATTTTGGATGGATTTCTGGGTTATGAATGGATTTAAGTTGGTAGGGGGGTGCGGCAAAGGTTAGGGATGATGTATGGGTATTTGGGTGAAGGTATGGAAGTATGAGAATGGTGGAAGAAAGGTTGAAAGCTGCGGCAAAGGTTGATGGTCAGAATGAAGGATGGCAGGTTGTATGAATGCGTGATTAGGGTTCTCTAAGGGTGCGACATTGGTTATTTATTTGAAGGAAAGAATCCTAAATTTTATTACATAGTTTAGGAAAGGATTAGACCCCAAATCCACAAGGAAAAAGAAACATAAAGTCAGAAATCAAAGGGAAAAGGGAAGGAAACTTGCGGCCAATAAAGAGTAAGAAAGGGAATGTGTTTTAAGGCTGAAATAAGGCAAGGATTTAGGATAGAATAGGTATGTAAGGTGCAACCTTGAATATGGTGAAAGAGGAATGTGATATTGTGACACAAAATAGGGAATAACCATTCCCCTTGCATGGCAAGGAAAGGGCAAGTACAGGCAATGCTTGGCAATGACAGTAAGGGTGCAAGGAAGGCTTATTTGTGTCCTAAAATGTATAAGAGTCTTCAATGTTGCTGGAACTTAAGGTCTTTTAGGATTAGGAAAGGTCAAACCAAAATAGGAAACCTTGGCCTAACTTTCCTACTTCAAGTAGGAATCCTTCTTTGATTAGGAATCCTTCTTCGATTAGGAATCCTAACATCTTTAGGACTTCAATTTCGTCCATTCCTTTTGCTCCAAGCATATGTTATCCATTCCAAGTCCAATTTTGCTCCAAAAGGCTCCAAAATGCACATTCTTGCTACCTTAGCCAAATGAACCTATAAACACATGAAAATAGCTTAAAATACTAAAATAACTATGAACTAACAACATAAAAGTAAGAAAAAAAGCTAACTAAGTCGCCTAAATATGCTCCTATGAAAAACAATATGAGGGAGTTGGACAAAGAGACCCCCCACGGCAACAACAAGTGAATGAGGTAAGTGCAATTTCTGAAATTTAATCTCAATTAGCTAATCTCACTATTTTTGTGTCACAGGTTGTTGATGGATCCAAAGTGCAAAAAGCTAGTGTATGTGTGCATTATGCAAGCACACCACTATGAGCAATGCCCTCAATTGATTGATAATGGAGGATGGGAATCTACCAATGTCGTGGGTTATCAAGGCCAAAATCAACCTAGGCATGACCCATACGACAACATTTACAATCTGGGATGGAGAGATCATCCAAATATGAAGTGGATGGAGCCTCAACAAACTCAACAACAAGGAGGATTTTGTCCACCACCCCCTAGGATGTTTCCAAGGCCATATGCATCAATTCAAAACTAACCACAATCTACCCAACCAAAAACAGGTTCGTCCATGGATAATGATCAAATTGTTCAATTATTAACCACTTTGGCGCAGGGAGTCCAAAATCAAACCCAAGCAATGCAAAATCAAGCCAAAAAGGTGGATGAATTGGAGAAGCAAATGGGGCAAATTTCAGAATTCCTTGGGCAGTTTTGAGAACAAGGCAAACTTCCTAGTTCAACCGTTGTGAATCCAAAGGGAGGCTTTGAAACCGCCAAGGCCATTATGTTGAGAAGTGGCAAGGAGCTTGGAAATCACCCAAAACCATCCAAACAAGGCCTTAACAAGGAGGAAAAGCTGCTGCAAGAAGAAGAACAGGAAGTAAGGGCCACGGCAAGGGAAGACCAATCCTTGCCGCAGCCCCCTGAGGCCCCAAAACCGTCCCAAACTACCAAGGTAAGTCCAAATTTGAATTTTTCTAGTTCTATTCCACTAATTGTTCTCTTTCCTAGCAGGTTTAAGCAATCAAAGAAAGAAGAGAATGAGAAAGACATTTTGGAAACCTTTAGGAAAGTTCAAGTCAATATCTCGCTCCTTGATGCAATTAAGCAGGTTCCTAAGTATGCCAAATTCTTGAATGAGCTTTGCACAACAAGGAAGAGCATTTTGAACAAGGAAATGGTCCAGGTAAGTGAGAATGTTTCTGTGGTGTTACAAAGGAAACTACCACCTAAATGCAAAGATCTGGGTAGTTTTACAATTCCTTGTGTTATTGGCAATACTAAGTTTGAACATGCTATGTTAGACTTAGGAGCTTCAATTAATGTCATGCCTTACTCAATTTATGCATCTATGAACTTAGGAGAGCTTAAAAAAGATGGTGTGATTATTCAATTGGCCGATCATTCTAATGCATATCCGAATGGAGTTTTGGAAGATGTTTTGGTGCAGGTTAACAATTTAATCTTTCCAACGGACTTTTACGTGCTTGACATGGAAGATTCAGCCTATTCTACCCCATTGCCGATCCTCCTTGGGAGACCTTTCATGAAAACAACCCGCACCAAGATCGATGTGTTCAAAGGGACGTTAACAATGGAATTTGATGGTGGAAGTTATTGATTTCAGTCTTCTGAAACTATAAAATATCCTAAAGATGATCATTCTTGTTTTTCTATTGATGTATTCGATTCATTGGCGCATAATTATCTTGACTCTTTGGAGAGGGATCCCCTTGAAACGACCATTACAAAAGGAATGAGACTAAAAAACAAAAGGGCAGGAAATGACCACACTCACGGCATGCATGAGGAAGTACTTGCCGTGCCTACATGTGAAGAAGAGGCCGAGATGGTTGTTGCACTTGAGTCATTGCCACAACACCTTGGTAAGCCTTCAATCCCAATTCCAATTCCTGTTTCTACTAACAAGTTGTTACCTTCGGTGATTCAGGCACCCATTCTTGAGCTTAAACCATTGCCATATCATTTGAAGTATGTCTATTTGGGAGAAAAAGAGACGTTGCCCATCATTGTTTCTTCATCCCTCATGACAATGGAGGAGGAGAAATTGATTCGGGTGTTGAAATAGCACAAAACAGCCATATGATGAACCTTGGCCGACATTAGGGGTATTAGCCCTATAACTTGCATGCATCGCATACTTCTAGAGGAGGGAGCTAAACCAACTCGAGAGGCTTAACGCTGACTCAATCCTCCAATGATGGAAGTTGTGAAGAAGGAAATTATCAAGCTTCTCGATTGTGGAGTGATTTATCCTATCTCGGATAGTCATTGGGTTTCACCAGTTCAAGTTGTTCCAAAGAAATCGGGAGATACAGTGGTGAAGAATGCTGAGAATGAGCTTGTGCCAACCCGTATCCAAACAGGTTGGAAAGTTTACATTGATTATAGGAAGCTCAACGTCACCACAAGGAAATATCACTTCCCTTTGCCATTCATTGATCAAATGCTTGAAAAGTTAGCTGGTCATTCTTTTTATTGTTTTCTTGATGGTTATTCGGGATATAATCAAATTGTTATAGCTCCAGATGATCAAGAAAAGATTACTTTTACTTGTCCATTTGGTTTATGTAATGCACCAGCCACCTTTCAAAGATGCATGGTAAGTATCTTTTCAGATTTTGTGGAGAAGATTATTGAAGTTTTCATGGATGATTTTAGTGTTTTTGGTTATTCATTTGATGATTGTTTACATAATCTCACTTTAATCTTGAAATGATGCATTGAAACTAACCTTGTTTTAAATCAGGAAAAATGTCATTTCATGGTAAAACAAGGCATAGTTTTAGGTTACATTGTTTCGGCCAAGGGTATTGAGGTTGATAAATCGAAAATAGATCTTGTAGGCTACTTACCCTCTCCTACTTCGGTGAGAGAGGTTCGTTCTTTTCTTGGACATGCAGGATTCTATAGGTGATTCATCAAGGATTTTTCAAAGATTTCTCAACCCCTATGCCGACTTCTTCAAAATGATGCACCTTTCAAGTTCGATGAAGCATGTGAGAAGGCCTTCAAACACCTCAAGGAGATGCTCACTTCGGCCCCTATCATTGTTCCACTAGATTGGAGTCTTCCTTTTGAGCTTATGTGTGATGCCTCAGATTATGTATTAGGAGCTGTTTAGGCCAAAGGAAGAACAAGCAGCCACATGTCATCTATTATGCATCCCAGACCTTAAATGATGCTCAATTGAACTACTCCACAACGGAAAAAGAACTTCTTGCTGTTGTTTTTGCTTTAGATAAGTTTCTTTTTTTTTTCTTTTTTTTTCTTTTTTTTTTTTCACGTTTTTCTTCTTTTTTTCAATAAAAACCCTTCCCCCACACTTGTTTTTCTGCAAAGCGTTGATCAAAAGGAATTCCCTTTAAGTCATGCTTCACTATTCTTTAAGAACAAAGGTATGGATAGTCCTATTCTAGGCTAGGTAAGGATAATGTGGCTAACAAAGAAAATAGGCTAAATAAGGCTCAAAAGGGTTAAACCTACAGTACATATGCAAAGGGTTAGGCTTTTTGGCTCTAGTTTACTAAACAACTTCATCTTATTGTATGTTATGCACTCAATATCATGCTTTGAATGAAACGGGCATGAGTTCTAGTATTTGGAACTATAATGATGAAAACACATTCTAAGTAGCAACCAAGCAAAGAAATGATAAGATCATGCAATGACTTTGGAAAACAAGAAATCACAGATTAATACTCTCCAAACAAAGTTTAGGCTCAAGTCTCTCAGGATTGTAGCATTAGTTTGAGTTCCTTCCTTCAAACATGTTACAAAAATTGATTTTTTTTTTTTGTGATTACATGTGAATTCGTAAACAACAACTACAACTAAGCATAAATTAAAGAGCAAATCAAACTTCCATCCATGTTTGTAACTTTCTTTAACAGTCATGCAATTAAAAACCAAATCCTCATCATTGTGTTGGAAGGTACCCTAAGACCCAAACAAACACACAAAAACAACTCTTTTTGGGTTTTTCAAAACTGTTTTTCGAATTTTTTTCAAATTTTCATATTTTCTGTTTAAGATACATAAAAACACTTCAGAACACACTTAAAAACACTTAAAAATAGTGAGAAACAACATTAGAATTGATAGGTGAATAAATCCCACGAAAATTGTGCAAAAACAGCTTGTTTACCCCCCACACTTAAACCAAACATTGTCCTCAATGTTTCAAACAAAGACTCACACTCAAACAATCAAACAACACAAACTAACAAACATAACTATCATGGCAAAGTAAGAGCAATAAAGAGTAGGGTTTAGGAATGCAAATCTGGTTGTGGATTGTTGGAGATTCCTAGGTTTTCTTTATTTGAACGCATGGGTTGTCTCCCAAGAAGCGCTTGCTTTAACGTCTTCCAGCCGGATAATACCTCTCTTTTAAGCTCCATTAGAGCCCACGGCATGGAGGGGTACATCCTCCACAACCTGCCCTTCAAAGTTCTCATAATAAGGCTTAATGAATAGAAGGAGATAATGATCCTCCCTGATTATGGTGTTGAGCTTCCTAAAGTCACTGTGAACTTTCTCACCACCTTGATTTTGATTGGGAACCTGCATCAAAGATGGTAACAACCTATTAGTTGAAATGGGAATTGGAATTAGGATTGGAGACTTACAAAAATATTGTGATGGAGGCTCAAAAGTGGCAGCACTGTCAACAATTGCATTATGGCTACTTTCGGCTAGATTGGGCTTTTTTAGGGCAGCCACTCCAATTCCCTCTTCGATGGTGGTTCTGGATGCATCATTCTTGATAGGTGTGGATTGTTCTTGCCCTACATCTTTATTCACATCAATGGAAAAAACATTGAATTTAATTATATCACCACCAAACTCCATTGTTAATGCTCCCTTGGCCACATCAATGGCAAAACAAGGGGGAACTTCATTAGGATTCTTAATAGATTAAAAAACATTGAATTTAATTATATCACCACCAAACTCCATTGTTAATGCTCCCTTGGCCACATCAATCTTGGTTTGGGCTGTTTTCATGAATGGTCTTCCAAGTAGGAGTGGCAATGGTGGAGAATGAGCCGAATCTTCAATTTCAAGCACATAAAAATCAACCGGAAAGATTAAATGATCAACCTGCACTAAAACATCTTCCAAAACTCCTTTTGGATATGCATTAGAACGATCGGCTAATTGAATAATAACTCCATCATTTTTAAGCTCTCCTAAGTTCATAGATGCATAAACAGAGTAAGCATGACATTAATGGATGCACCTAGGTCTAACATAGCATGTTCAAACTTTGTATTACCAATTACCAATTACACAAGGGATAGTGAAACTACCTGGATCTTTGCATTTAGGAGGCAATTTCCTTTGTAACATTGCAGAGACATTTTCACTTACATGCACCACTTCCTTGTTTGAAATCCTCTTCCTTGTTGTGCAAAGTTCTGATAGGAGCATATTCATGCGACTTAAATGGCTTGTTCTCGTGCATTTACGTTATGTTTCTCTAGTTATTTTAGTCCTTTATGCTTCTTTTGTGTGTTTTCAGGTTCTAAGGGCTTAGGGAGCAAGAAAGTGCATTTTGAGGCTATTTGGAGCATTTTTGGGCATGGATTGGATAGCTTAATCATGGTGCAAAGAGGATGGACGAAATTGAAGCCTTGTATGCTCTTTGGGGACATAAAACAAAGGGCCTAGCCTAATCAAACAAATCCTTTGAGCCATGGAAAACCTCTAGCCCAAATCAAACATTCTATGCCATGCAAACCAACCTATTTTAGGCCCATTCTATGTACTTAAACCCTAGCCCTTTAAACTAGCCATATTATGATTTATTCACTTCCATATTCTTCTTTATTCCACATGCATTCACACACATGCACATCATTCACTCACATTTCCTAGCCATGCATCACTTTAACCCACATTCACACACATGCAATTACACACACCATCTTCCCCTTTACAAAACACCATCAAAGCCGTGCTTCCCCCTTTGTTCCCACCAAACACATGCATTCATCAACATATCTAGTTGTCACTCATGCATTACCTACATTCCACCTAATCCACATGCCTTCCCAACAATATAATTGAGCCAACACATGCACCCAAACAAAGCCAACCTAGCTAACCCTACATGCATTTCTTTATTCACTCTTCATCTCATTCAATTCAGCCACCATTCATTCTTTATTCCACATACACTCATCATCACACACCCTAGCTATCATTCACATGCATTCACATGCATCACAACCCCAAAACCATCAAGAAAACACCCTTGCCGTGACCTTCACTCACACTTCCAGCTTTCCACCTTGCATTTCCAGATTATTCTTCATCATTTCAACCACATTTCTAACCCACATGCACTTTAATCATTCAATCACCCCATTCACACACCTTTTCTCCAACCTTTGCCGTGGCATTCACTCCCATTTCCAGTTTTCCACCATGCTTTCCTAGCTGTTTTTCCACCACATTCCAGCCATATAAATGCTTAAACAAACAGCCATATACACCTCCATTCCTCCTATAAATACCCTTGCATTCCCATTACCTAAACACATCTCATTTCATACACTCTTCCATTTTCAAAAATTCATTCCATTCACAACACAAACACATATCCATAGCCGTGCATATCCTTCCATTTCTGTGCAGTTTTTCTCCTCCATTGCAGCCACTATCCAACCATTTTCCATCCCTCCAAAACACTTCACATAATCCCCAAAGCTCACCTTAGACCTTGTGCTACAACAACGAGGAAGAGAAGAGTGCCTAAACGTTCATACAATTCAAGTTTGAGTTGTTGGAATGTTTAGGTGTTTCTTTGATTTCAATGTTTAAATTCAATTTTCTTTGGTTTGTAATGGAAGAGAAGAGTACCTAAACGTTCATACAATTCAAGTTTGAGTTGTTGGAATGTTTAGGTGTTTCTTTGATTTCAAAGTTATGAGGAACTAAACCCCCCTTTAGCTAGGGGGTGATTCAAAATACATGTTTATACTTGCAATATGAATTGATTACTTTCGTTGGAATTTCATAAGTTGTGGATTCAATTCGTTTAACCGTTTGATTGATAACTTATTTATGTATGTTTATTGAGAGTGTACGCTTAATTTTCATGCATGAATATGACGCTAGAATATAAGTGAGTTTCACCTAATAGTTACGAACTTATATTCACAAGTAGTGGAGGTTGCTTATAAACAATCGCGTTAAACGAATTCTTGGCATAAGTTTCATGCGTATTCCATAGTAACGAATGCCTCGTCAACACTTATAATTTTCATTGAACTTAATGATCTTGGTTGAATGTCTCTATCATGCGTATTCCATAGTTAGGGACTTTGATTAAGAATAATTTGGTTGTAATGCGTATTCCATTCAATCCAATGAATCTAGGGAAATCTGAAAGTAATTTAAGCGGACCTAATTAACTTGGAGCATTGAGTTTCATAATTTATCGAAAGACCAACTGAGAATCAATCTTGTATGCAAGTGTAACATGTATGGAGAAGAACCCCTTGGCTATTCCATCATCCATATTTTCATCACATTCATATTTACGTTTATTCGTTTTACAATTTGCTTAGTTTATTAACTTGTTTTGTTATTTCAATTTTCGTCAAATCAAACTCCCCCCCCCCCCCCTTATTTTGTTAAGTCTTAATCATTTGATTTGTCTTATTTTATGTTTTTAAGTATTTGGAGTCTTTTGAACTTGTTTTGAGTCTTTTAGTTTGTCTTAGTGTTTTAAAAGTTAGTTTTATTTATTTGAGTCAAGTGTTTAGCATCCCTAGTTAATCCCCGGTTAGAACGATCCCTACTTACATCATTACTACAATTGTCACAAATAGGGTTTAGTTTGTGTGCGTATAATTATCGCATCAAATTTTGGCGTCGTTGCCGGGGATTGGCAAATTTGCTAATCCCTTATCTTGAGTCTTGTTTAAATTGTTTAGTTTCTGTTTTGTTTTAATTTTTTTTTGCACCGTGTGTATGTGTTTTGTTTTTTTTATGCCAAGTCTATTAAGTTGATTACTTATCTTGTTTACTCTTGTGTGTAGGTACTAGTTTATGACCCGTAGCTCACAACCTGTTCGTGAGCATATCTCCGACTTTGACGGTGATTTCGAGAGGACTTTGAGAAGGAAAAAGAAATCACAAGCATCTAATCCTCCTAGTCCCGAACCTGAATTTAAAGAAGAAGTACCAACCATGGCAGTGGACAATCGGACCATCAAGGAGCTCTCTGCCTCAGGTATGGGCAATGCCGCTCCTTTATGCATACAATACCCTATGGCAGCTGAAGGTAAGACAGAAGAATTTGAACTTAAGTCTAGTTTATTACATCATATTCCTAAATTCCATGGGTTGTCCATGGAAGATCCTAACAAACATCTTAAGGAATTTGAGGTAGTTTGCTCATGTATGACACCCATCAACGTTGATGGGAGTATTTTGAAGATGAAGGCCTTTCCATTCTCACTTATGGACAAGGCCAAAGATTGGTTGTTTGAATTGTCTCCTGGAACTGTCAATTCTTGGGGAAGTATGAAACGTGCATTCTTAGAGAAATTCTTTCCCACTGCAAAGATCATTCTCTTGAGGAAACGAATTAGTGGCATTCAACAAAATCAAGGTGAGTCGTTTCCATCTTATTATGAACGTTTTAAATCACTTGTTGCTTCATGTCCACAGCACCAAATGAAGGAGGAGCTGCTCATTCAATATTTCTACGAGGGACTCCTTCCCATGGAACGTCAAATGCTAGATGCTTCGGCGGGTGGTGCATTAGTGGACAAGACTCTAATGGATGCCAAAGCTCTAATTGCCAACCGAGCACACAACGCTCAACAATATGAAGGTGTTGGACAAAGAGAGGGGCCACGACAACAAAGTGTGAATGAGGTAAGTACAATTTCTGATATTCAGTCACAATTGGCTAATCTTACTTCTCTCGTGTCTCAGGTTGTCAAGGGGTCAAAACCACAAGAAAACCAAGTGTGTGGCGTGTGTTCAATGCAAGGGCATCCATCGGAGACGTGCCCTCAGTTAATAGAGAATGGAGGTTGGGAATCTGCCAATGCCATGGGTTTTGGGAACCAAAATCAACCACGCCATGATCCATACTCTAATACCTACAATCCGGGGTGGAGGGACCATCCAAATTTCAAATGGCGGGATCCTCAACAACCCCAACAACAAGGAGGATTTAGGCAGCAACCACCGGGCTTTTATACAAAGCCATTCATCCCCAATCAAAACCAAGTGCAATCTGCCCCAACAACCTCAGGTATGTCTTTGGATAATGATCAAGTTGTTAAGTTACTTACTACTTTAACGCAGGAAGTACAAACTCAAAATAAGGAGAGACAAATCCAAGACAAACGGGTGGATAATTTGGAGAAGCAAATGGGTCAAATTGCCGAGTTTATGGGGCAAATTAGAGAACAAGGCACATTGCCTAGTTCAACCGTTATGAACCCGAAGGGAGGATTTGAAACCGCTAAGGCCATCATGTTGAGAAGTGGTAAAAAGGTTGGAACGGACTCAAGTACATCCAAATCAAGTCAAGACGAGGAGGACAAGTTGCTGCAAGAAGAAGCACGGGGAGCAAAGCCCACGGCCAAGGATGACCAAACCTTGCCAAATTCATCTAGTCCTCCGAAACCGTTCCAAACCACCAAGGTAAGTCCCAATTCAACTTTTTCTAGTTCTATTCCACTAAATGTGCCCTTTCCTGGCAGGTTTAGGCAATCAAAGAAGGAAGAAGCTGAGAAGGACATTCTAGAGACCTTTCGGAAAGTTCAAGTCAATATCCCGCTCCTTGATGCGATTAAGCAAGTCCCGAGGTATGCTAAGTTTTTAAAAGAACTTTGTACAACAAGGAGAAGGATTTCAAACAAAGAGGTGGTTCAAGTAAGTGAAAATGTCTCTGCTGTGTTACAAAGGAAATTACCCCCTAAATGCAAAGATCCGGGTAGTTTTACAATTCCGTGCGTTATGGGTAACACTAAGTTTGAACAATGCATGTTAGACTTAGGGGCTTCGATTAATGTTATGCCATACTCTATTTATGCATCTATGAACTTAGGTGAGCTTAAAAATGATGGTGTGATAATTCAATTAGCCGATCGTTCTAATTCATATCCAAAGGGTGTTTTGGAAGATGTTTTGGTACAGGTTGGTAACTTGATTTTTCCAGCGGATTTCTACGTGCTTGACATGGAGGATTCACCCCATTCCACCCCATTGCCGATTCTATTAGGGAGGCCCTTCATGAAAACAGCCCGCACCAAGATAGATGTGTTTAGAGGAACTTTAACGATGGAATTTGATGGGGAAGTCATTGATTTCAATCTTTCTGAAAGTATTAAATTTCCTAAGGACGATCATTCTTGCTTTTCTATTGATATAATTGATGATTTGGCGCAGGATTTTCTCGATTGTTTGGAGAGGGATACACTTGAAACAACAATTTCACAAGGAATTGGCCAAAAATCTGGTTTTGCCGTGCCAAGAAGTGTGGAGGAGGCCGAGATAGTGGCTGCCCTTGAGTCACTACCTCAACACCATGGTAAGCCTTCTAACCCAATTTCAATTTCAGTTTCCACTAATAAGTTGTTACCCTCAGTGATTCAGGCACCCGTACTTGAGCTTAAACCGTTGCCCGATCATTTAAAGTACGTCTATCTGGGAGACAACAAGACATTGCCCGTCATTGTCTCCTCATCACTCACCGCCATAGAGGAGGAGAAGTTGATCCGAGTGTTGAAAGAGCACAAGACGGCCATTGGGTGGACTTTGGCCGATATTAGGGGAATTAGCCCGACTACGTGCATGCATCGCATACTTCTAGAGGAGGGGGCTAAACCAACTCGAGAGGCTCAGCGCCGTCTCAACCCTCCAATGATGGAAGTTGTGAAAAAGGAGATTATCAAACTTCTTGATTGTGGAGTGATTTATCCGATCTCTGATAGTCGTTGGGTGTCACCGGTGCAATGTGTTCCAAAGAAGTCCAGAGTGACAGTGGTGAAGAATGCCGAGAATGAGCTTGTGCCAACCCGTATCCAAACAGGTTGGCGAGTGTGCATTGATTATAGGAAGCTCAACGCCACCACAAGGAAGGATCACTTCCCTTTGCCATTCATTGATCAAATGCTTGAAAGGTTAGCCGGTCATTCTTTTTATTGTTTCCTTGATGGTTATTCTGGATATAATCAGATTGTCATAGCGCCGGATGACCAAGAAAAGACAACTTTCACGTGCCCCTTTGGTACTTTTGCTTATCGTCGCATGCCTTTTGGTTTATGCAATGCTCCGGCCACATTTCAAAGGTGTATGGTAAGTATCTTTTCAGATTTTGTGGAAAAGATTATTGAAGTATTTATGGATGATTTCAGTGTGTTTGGTGATTCATTTGATGGTTGTTTGGAAAATCTCACAATAATTTTGAAACGATGTGTAGAAACTAACCTTGTGCTTAATTGGGAAAAATGTCACTTTATGGTTAGACAAGGCATAGTTCTAGGGCATATTGTTTCTGAAAGAGGAATTGAAGTGGATAAATCGAAAATAGATCTTGTGCGCTACTTACCCTCTCCTACTTCGGTTCGAGAGGTTCGTTCTTTTCTTGGCCATGCAGGATTCTATCGTAGGTTTATCAAGGATTTCTCGAAGGTTGCACAACCTCTTTGCCGTCTCCTACAAAAAGACGTGACGTTTGAATTCACCAAGGAGTGCACGACATCATTCAACCAACTTAAGGAGTTGTTGACCACGGCACCCATCATTGTTCCATCGGATTGGAGTCTACCTTTCGAACTCATGTGTGATGCGTCCGACTATGCTTTAGGAGCAGTTTTAGGACAAAGAAAGGACAAGAGGCCGCATGTCATCTACTACGCTTCACGGACATTGAACGATGCACAATTGAACTACTCCACTACGGAAAAAGAACTTCTTGCCGTTGTCTTTGCTTTAGATAAATTTCGATCATATCTAATTGGTACTAAAGTAATTGTTTTCACTGATCATGCAGCTCTGAAGTACTTGCTCACTAAAAAGGAGGCCAAGCCACGGCTAATTCGATGGATGTTGCTACTTCAAGAGTTCGACATAGAGATTCGGGACAAGAAGGGAAGTGAAAATGTGGTGGCTGATCACCTAAGCCGAATGGTGCACAATGAAGAGGCCCTACCCATTGCCGAGACATTCCCCGATGAACAATTGCTGTCCATTAAGGTTAGTGCACCTTGGTATGCCGATATTGTTAATTTTTTGGTGTCAAAACGTATTCCAAGTGAGTTCACTAGGCACCAACGTGATAAACTTAGGCATGATGCACGGTTTTATGTGTGGGATGACCCATATTTATGGAAATATTGCCCTGACCAAGTTATACGTAGGTGTGTGCACGATTCTGAGTTTAATGTTATTCTAACCTTTTGTCACACTTATGCTTGTGGGGGACACTTTGGCACTCAAAGAACAGCACTTAAGGTGTTAGAATGTGGTTTCTATTGGCCTACCATCTTTAGGGATGCTAGAACATTTTGCATGTCTTGTGATAGATGCCAAAGAACGGGCAATATTGGTCCTAAACAACAAATGCCGCAAACCCCCATTTTTAGTGTTGAAATCTTTGACGTTTGGGGTATTGATTTTATGGGTCCCTTTCCTTCGTCACATGGGTTTCTTTATATATTGCTTGCTGTGGACTATGTGTCGAAATGGGTGGAAGCAAAAGCCACCCGAACTAATGATTCTCGAGTGGTTGCAGATTTTGTGAAAACTAACATTTTTGCAAGGTTTGGAATGCCACGAGTGCTAATCAGTGATGGAGGTTCCCATTTTTGCAATCGAACCATCGAGGCGTTGCTCAAGAAATACAATGTCATGCATAAGGTGGCCACACCTTATCATCCTCAAACGAGCGGGCAAGCCGAGGTTTCGAATAGGGAAATCAAGCAGATTCTTGAGAAGACCGTGGGGCCTACAAGAAAGGATTGGAGTTTGCGCTTAAACGATGCATTGTGGGCGTATCGCACTGCCTACAAAACCCCCATTGGGATGTCACCTTTTCGGCTCATCTATGGGAAGCCATGCCATCTCCCCGTCGAATTAGAGCATCGTGCACATTGGGCCGTCAAAACGTTCAATATGGACCTTGATGCCGCAGGTTTACATAGGAAGCTTCAATTGTGTGAGCTTGATGAAATCCGAAATGAAGCATATGAGAATGCCAGGATTTACAAGGAGAAAACGAAGGCATTCCATGACAAGATGATTCGTGCCAAGACGTTCTCTATTGGGCAGAAAGTGTTGTTGTTCAATTCTCGCCTTCGATTGTTTCCGGGTAAGTTGCGTTCCAAATGGGTTGGTCCTTTTATTGTCACTAATGTTTTCCCTCATGGTGCAGTGCAAATCAAAAGTTCAAGGACGCAGCAAGAATTCAAAGTGAATGGGCATCGATTGAAGCCCTATTACGAGACGTTTGAGGAGCATGTCGTGGAGGAGGTACCCCTCCATGCCGTGGAACCTAGTCAAGCTTAAACGGAGGTACCGTCCGGCTGCAAGACGTAAAAGAAAGCGCTACTTGGGAGGCAACCCATGCATTCAACAAAGGAAGACTTAGAAAGCACTCCAATTCCAGATTCCTAAAACTCTTCTCTTTGTTGCTTTTTCGTTTCTGCCATGTTAGGTTGTTTAGTTGTTATTTTGTTTGTTTGTTTGTTAATTGTGTGAGAATATGATTGGAACATTGAGAAATTGTTTGATTTATTGATAGGCACTGCTAAACAAATAATAGGCTGTGACTTTCACAAAGGTCGTTTGCTTGAAGCCCCACTACGTGGCACCACTCTAGAGGCGGGAGGCATCTGAGCAGGAGGCATCGGAGCGGGAGACGTTGAAAATGGATCATTCGAGGCCTCAACACTTGGTGGAACACTTGATGAGCCAGGAAAAATGTGCCTCTGGAAGAAAGCCGCAAGCCTTTAACGGTCACTTTGCATTCGACCATTGGATTCTTGCAGCTCATCTAGCTTCCTCTTCATGCCCGACGAATAGTTATTTGCAAGCACATGCAAACTTCTATTCTCGTACTTAAGCAGTTTGATCTCTTGCTTAAGACTTTCCACCTCCGCCATCAATGATTCCACCTGACGGGAGCGGGCAAGCAAGCGTTGGCCCATGATGGACACAGAGCTCGCACACTGAACACTAAGTGCGAGGGACTCTTGAACGGCCAACTCATCGGACCGTCCTGACAGCAGCCTACTATCTTTTGGAGTGAGGAGGTTCCTAGCTACTATTGTAGCTGTTGTGGCGTCCTGCATCACGGAGTCTTCACCTGTAAGAGGACCGTTAAAAGATAAGAAAGAAGGGCGCCATACGTTACCTTGACGCGGCGCGCCCGCATCACTGCTAAGACTCAATTCTAAGCTAAGGTTCGATGAGTTTGCCATTTTTCAAAAGTGTTCAAAGAGAAGGGGTGGAAGGAGTTAAATTTCAAAGGGCGGGAGATGATGTTCAAGAATGGGAAATCTTCAGAGTGTGTATGTTGGCGGTGATCGATACCTCTATAAAAAGCCAAGGCGACGCGTCCACCGATTCAAAAAGCCGGAATTTCCGGCGTAATTTAGGCGACGCTTTCTCGGCTTTTCAGAAGACGTGTTCAACTTTGTCAAAAGATTTCTTCTTTTCAGAAAACACGTGGAGGCCATCATCGCAACTACACATCTTTAGCCGACAAGCGAAAGTCCGGCGACGCTTTCTCTGCTTTTCAGAAAACGCGTGCAGCTTTGTCAAAAGGAGCCGCATCTGCACTACCACGTGTCGTTCAGAAAGCGAAGGGGCGCCTGCTCAGAAATCGAAGAGGCGCCACTATTTCAAAAAGCCGGATTTGCGGGATCAAAACGTCTGTCGACAAGGGTAAAATAACAGTACCACCACTTGATATTATCTCCATATATGTCGACCTTCATTTTTTATGGCAAGGCAGACCTGAAGAAAATGCCCAACTCTTCCTCACCTCTGAGGGCGCACTCCCAGCAAAGCCTCTTGAAATACTCAATTTTTTCTCCCCCAAAGAAGATACCAGAAACCTGGAGTACAAATGAGGCAGAAGGAAACGGTCGATCGAAGCGTGTGGAGACAACCACAACAAATACATGTGCTGCTTCATTTGCCGTTTCTTCAAAAGCAAAGGTATCTCATATCATCAAGGTCTAAAGCAAAAGTATCTCATATCATGCTCTTTCCCTGTCCTTTTCTTTGTCCTTGTTATTACTCGCATGGCAAAGTAAACGAAAGCAATCAGAGGCACTTGGAGTCAGTCTTCTGTTCTGGAACCGACTGCCTGGAATCCATTCCTGATTGCTTACCTAGAGTTGCTCTCAAGTAGTCATCTTCAACGGTTGACACACTTCCAGAGAAGGGACCACTTCTGCAAAGGGGAGCGAGTAAGGCAAGTGAAAATGATACATTGAAGCATGTGGAGACAAGCAACAACTGCATATGCTGAGTATCATCTAACCCTCTTCAATACGAATTGGAGAGATTGAACAAAGAAACAGACAAAAAGAGTAAGCTCAGACCTTCGGGGGAGACCAAAAGAAGCCTGCTGCCCAGTTCAAGAGTAGCACAAAGGAAAATCAACGATGGGAGCAGCGCAGTTCAAGAGTAAGCCTGTGGAATCACAAAGATCAAAGCCTCAATGCAATTACCAAGGAGAAGATGGAATTTACACTCTATAACCAGATTTGCGTCTCTAAACTCTTCTCTTTGTTAATT
The DNA here is from genome assembly GCF_963583255.1 of Pyrus communis. Classification (NCBI taxonomy): domain Eukaryota; kingdom Viridiplantae; phylum Streptophyta; class Magnoliopsida; order Rosales; family Rosaceae; genus Pyrus; species Pyrus communis. The sequence continues at coordinate 11,402,466 of NC_084813.1, read as the reverse complement.
ACATTCTGCCATGTTTAATATGTTTAAGTGCTTTTTGTGTGTTTACTTATGTTTTGTGTGAATCTATGCTTAAAACATTGAGGACAATGTTTGATTTAAGTGTGGGGGGGTAACTAATGTTGTTAATACAAATACGTGGGATTTTATCACCCATTACTTCAAATGTTGTTCCTTACTGTTTTAAGGTGTTTTTAAGTTGTTTAAGAGTGTTTTAGTATGTTTTGTTTTTATAACTCCGAAAATCACATAAAAATTTGAAAAATATGTTTTGAAAAGCCTAAAAAGAGTGTTTTGAGTCGTTTTTGTGTGTTTGTGTCTTAGGGTACCTTCCAACACAATGATAAGGATTTGGTTTGTAATTGCATGACTGTTAAAAAGAGTTATAAACATAGAGAAAAGTTTGATTTACTCTTGGTATATGCTTGGTTATGGTTATAATATATGACTTCACATGCAATCATAAAAGAAAAATTTGTTTTTGTAACATGCTTGAAGGAAGGAACTCAAACAAACGCTACGACCCTGTGAGACTCGAGCCATTACCTTCTTTGGAGAGTTATTTTCTGTGATTCTTTGTTTTCTAAAGTTGTTGCATGATCTCATTATTCCTTGCTTGGTTGCTACTTAGAATGCAATTGTATCATGATAGAACTAAATGCTAGAACTTATATCCGTTTCATTCAAAGCATGATATTGATTGCATAACATACAATAAGATGAAGTTGTTAGTCAAGCCAAAGCCAAAAAGCCTATCCCTTTTCACATGTATTGTAGGATTACCCCTTTTGAGCCTTTCAAGCTTATTTTCTTTGTTAACCCCTTGTTCTTAAAGGATAGTGAAGCATGACTTAGAATGAACTCCTTTTGATCAATATACTGCAGAAAATAAGTGTGGGGGAAGATAATAGGGCACGGCCAAAGAATGAAATAAAAAAATAAAAAAAATAAAATAAAAAGTTGAATATGGCCCTAAGTTTTGTGTGACTTCCCCTTGGGTGTTCAAAGTTGATTTTTGCATTCTAAAGGAAATTCTAAGTGCCTAATTCAATACTTTGCTCACTATTGCTTTAAGAACCTTTGTTTTACTTTACCTTTCTTTGTTAAACCACTACCCTTATCCCCGTTACAACCCTCAACTTCTATCTTGATGTTATGTATTCAATATGTGGAGTTTGAATTTGGTATGAGCTTATGGAATCACTGGTTCTTGTTCTAAGTAGTAGCTTTCCATTCATGAGATCATATTCATGTCATTATCGTAAATCCAGAAAATGCTTTCTTTGTTATAACATATGTGAGATACTAGTCTTTCATGTTTACATCAATCTCTCACATATAACTAGTGTAGGGTGTGTAGTCAGAAAATCTGTGTGAAAATAGAGTGCATTCTAGTAAGGAATTGAGTAAATTCTCTAAAGCATGTTACTACATTTGAAATGTGTTTTAATTGCTTAATTGTGAACTAGTATGTGGTGACTATGATTAAGAAGGTACTTAAATGTAAAGATAACCAAAATCTGTGGGAATAATGATTTTTAACATGTCATGTGCATTGGAAATCCCTGAGGCAACGTTGGAAGGTTTAAGATTGTGTTTGGTTTGTTTCGTTTCGTTTTATTTTGTTTTTTTTTTCTGTTTTGCTCGAGGACTAGCAAAAGCTAAGTGTGGGGGTATTTGATAGGAGCATATTCATGCGACTTAAATGGCTTGTTCTCGTGCATTTACGTTATGTTTCTCTAGTTATTTTAGTCCTTTATGCCTCTTTTGTGTGTTTTCAGGTTCTAAGGGCTTAGTGAGCAAGAAAGTGCATTTTGAGGCTATTTGGAGCATTTTTGGGCATGGATTGGATAGCTTAATCATGGTGCAAAGAGGATGGACGAAATTGAAGCCTTGTATGCTCTTTGGGGACATAAAACAAAGGGCCTAGCCCAATCAAACAAATCCTTTGAGCCATGGAAAACCTCTAGCCCAAATCAAACATTCTATGCCATGCAAACCAACCTATTTTAGGCCCATTCTATGTACTTAAACCCTAGCCCTTTAAACTAGCCATATTATGATTTATTCACTTCCATACTCTTCTTTATTCCACATGCATTCACACACATGCACATCATTCACTCACATTTCCTAGCCATGCATCACTTTAACCCACATTCACACACATGCAATTACACACACCATCTTCCCCTTTACAAAACACCATCAAAGCCGTGCTTCCCCCTTTGTTCCCACCAAACACATGCATTCATCAACATATCTAGTTGTCACTCATGCATTACCTACATTCCACCTAATCCACATGCCTTCCCAACAATATAATTGAGCCAACACATGCACCCAAACAAAGCCAACCTAGCTAACCCTACATGCATTTCTTTATTCACTCTTCATCACATGCATTTTCACCACCATTCGCACACACATGCATCCTGAAAACCTTGTGCCGTGTATCCCCTTCAACTTTCCAGCTTCCCACTCATTCAATTCAGCCACCATTCATTCTTTATTCCACATACACTCAATCACACACCCTAGCTATCATTCACATGCATTCACATGCATCACAACCCCAAAACCATCAAGAAAACACCCTTGCTGTGACCTTCACTCACACTTCCAGCTTTCCACCTTGCATTTCCAGATTATTCTTCATCATTTCAGCCACATTTCTAACCCACATGCACTTTAATCATTCAATCACCCCATTCACACACCTTTTCTCCAACCTTTGCCGTGGCATTCACTCCCATTTCCAGCTTTCCACCATGCTTTCCTAGCTGTTTTTCCACCACATTCCAGCCATATAAATGCTTAAACAAACAGCCATATACACCTCCATTCCTCCTATAAATACCCTTGCATTCCCATTACCTAAACACATCTCATTTCATACACTCTTCCATTTTCAGAAATTCATTCCATTCACAACACAAACACATATCCATAGCCGTGCATATCCTTCCATTTCTGTGCAGTTTTTCTCCTCCATTGCAGCCACTATCCAACCACTTTCCATCCCTCCAAAACACTTCACATAATCCCCAAAGCTCACCTTAGACCTTGTGCTACAACAACGTGGAAGAGAATAGTGCCTAAACGTTCATACAATTCAAGTTTGAGTTGTTGGAATGTTTAGGTGTTTCTTTGATTTCAAAGTTATGAGGAACTAAACCCCCCTTTAGCTAGGGGGTGATTCAAAATACATGTTTATACTTGCAATATGAATTGATTACTTTCGTTGGAATTTCATAAGTTGTGGATTCAATTCGTTTAACCGTTTGATTGATAACTTATTTATGTATGTTTATTGAGAGTGTACGCTTAATTTTCATGCATGAATATGACGCTAGAATATAAGTGAGTTTCACCTAATAGTTACGAACTTATATTCACAAGTAGTGGAGGTTGCTTATAAACAATCGCGTTAAACGAATTCTTGGCATAAGTTTCATGCGTATTCCATAGTAACGAATGCCTCGTCAACACTTATAATTTTCATTGAACTTAATGATCTTGGTTGAATGTCTCTATCATGCGTATTCCATAGTTAGGGACTTTGATTAAGAATAATTTGGTTGTAATGCGTATTCCATTCAATCCAATGAATCTAGGGAAATCTGAAAGTAATTTAAGCGGACCTAATTAACTTGGAGCATTGAGTTTCATAATTTATCGAAAGACCAACTGAGAATCAATTTTGTATGCAAGTGTAACATGTGTGGAGAAGAACCCCTTGGCTATTCCATCATCCATATTTTCATCACATTCATATTTACGTTTATTCGTTTTACAATTTGCTTAGTTTATTAACTTGTTTTGTTATTTCAATTTTCGTCAAATCAAACTCCCCCCCCCCCCCCCTTATTTTGTTAAGTCTTAATCATTTGATTTGTCTTATTTTATGTTTTTAAGTATTTGGAGTCTTTTGAACTTGTTTTGAGTCTTTTAGTTTGTCTTAGTGTTTTAAAAGTTAGTTTTATTTATTTGAGTCAAGTGTTTAGCATCCCTAGTTAATCCCCGGTTAGAACGATCCCTACTTACATCATTACTACAATTGTCACAAATAGGGTTTAGTTTGTGTGCGTATAATTATCGCATCACAATTCCCTAAACACTCTCTGCCGCAGCAAGGAGAAGAGGAAAGAGGAGCTTCGACGCGCAGAAATTCAAGTGGATTCGTTGGGCGTTCTAGGTGTAATCAATCCTTTGTGCTTTATGTTTAAATTCAATTGTATTTTTCTTTTTGTGAACATGAGAGGCTAAACCCCTATTTAGCTAGGGGGTGATTCGAAACCATGTTTATGCTTGCAATATGATTTGATTACTTTTGGTTGGAATTCCATGTATTGTGGATTCAATTTGTTTAACTGCTTGATCGATAACTTATTTATGTATGTTTATTGAGAGTGCACGCTTAATTTTCATGCATGAATATGACGCTAGAATATAAGTGAGTTTCACCTAATAGTTATGAACTTATATTCACAAGTAGTGGAGGTTGCTTATAAACAATCGCGTTAAATGAATTCTTGGCACTAGTTTCATGCTCATCATAGTAACGAATGCCTCGTCGACACTTATAGTTTTCATGATGCTTAATGATCTTTGATTGTATCTTTATTGTGCTTTTCACGTAAAGGACTTTTGGAGAATGTTTTGAATTGCGTTGCGCTAACCCATCCAATTCATTAACTTAAGGAAAACTTGACGGTTAATTTAAGCGGACCTAATTAACCCGGGGTGTTGAGTTTCATAATTCATCGAAAGACCAACTGAAAATCAAATTGTATGCAAGTGTGACATGTGTGGAGAAGAACCTTCTAGCTAGCATTCATCCATATTTTCATCACATTCATATTTACATTCTGCTTTTAATTACAATCTGTGTATTTAGTTTAATTTCGTCAAAACCTCAATCCCCCTTTACTTTAGTGTCCAATTTAGTTAGAAAGTGTCTTAGTTTGTGTTTATAAGTGTTTTGCATTCCTTGAGTCTTGTGATTTGTTTTAGTGTTTTATTGTCTAGTTTTGCATTCTTTGAGTCTAGTTTAGTGTTTTTAACGTTTGTTTTACGTTTTTGAGTCATTTTCCAAGTGATTTAGTAATCCCTCCTAATCCCCGGTCTAGAACGATCCCTACTTGCATCTTTACTACAATTGTCAAAAGAGGGTTTTAATTTGTGTGCTTAATTAGTTAGCATCAGGATGGGAAAGTGCAAATGCCATCGGATTTCTGATGTGAAATAAGATAGCACTCAAATTAAACCCTCTTTTTGACAATTGTAGTATAGATATAAGTAGGGATCGTTCTAGGCCGGGGATTAGGAGGATAGCTAATCTAATGAAAATTGACTCAAAGATGTGAAAATATGCTTTTAAAACACTTTAAATAAACTCACAAGACTCTTACTAACTTGTATGACTCAAAACAAACTTTAAAGACTCAAAACAACTCAAAACAACCAAAAAGACTCAATTTAGACTTTAGGACTTAATTTGGACGAAAATACACTTAGTTTTGACTTTAAAGACTCAAAAAGACTCTTTTGGACAGATTTGGAACAAGTAAGAAAAGGGGTTTTGATTTTGGACGAATTTAAGAAAAACCAATGGATGATGGGATAGCCAAGGGATACTTCTCCACACATGATACATTCAAACATAAATTGATTTCCAGTTGCTTTTCCGATAAACCATGAACCTCAACACCCCAGATTAACCGTGACATCACTAATTAACCCTCAGATTTCCCTTAAGTTAGTGGATTGGATGACATCATACGACAACCCAAAGCATTCTTCAAAAGTCCCCTACATGACATCATAATAGAGATACGGTCAAAGATCATTACGTTCAATAGAAATCATAAGTATTGACAAAGCACTTGTAATTATGACATCATGATACGCATGCTAGGAATTTACTTAACATGATTGTGAAAACAACCTTAACTACTTGTGAACATAAGTTTGTGACGATTATGTGAAACACCCTTATATTCTAGCACCAAATTCAAGCATGCAAATTAAGTAGGCCTCCCTAATAAACATACAAGAATAAGTTATCCATCAAACGGTTAAGTAAATAGCATTCACAATTTATGAAATCACAACTGGAATTTATCAACTCATATTATAAACGTAATCATGGTTTCAAAGCATCCCTAGGCTAAAACGAGTTTAGCCTCTCATGTTCATGACAAAACAAAGCAACATAGAATTAAACATTAAAAATAAAAGATAGATTACACCTAAAAACGTCCAACACTCTAACTCGAATGCACAAACGCCCAAGGCTTGGTCTTCCTTCTCCTCTTCCTTGCTAAGTCACAGCACAAGGTCTAGGGTGGTTTTGTGGATGATTTTCTGGATTTTGGATGAATTTAGGCAGGTGTGGTGGTGCAGCAAAGGTTGATGGTGGTGTATGGAGGTTGGGATGGAGGGTTGGAAGTAGGGGAATGATGGAAGGTTGGTTGCAAGGTTGCGGCAAAGGGTGGATTTCTGAATGAATGAATGAATGTTGTGTGAAGGGGTGGTGATTAAATGGTGCGGCAAGGGCTGTTTATATAGGCTAATTTGGCACACTTAGTGAAGGAGAAGGATTGCACAATCCCATCGAAAAAGGGTTAATTCAAGGCAGAAACCAAAGGGGATTGGGATAGGTAGTGCACGGCATGGATTTAGGGATTTCTAGAAGGTTAGGTGCGGCACACATGTAGGGATAGGATAAGGTGTTCTAGAAGAAGTGTTTAAGGCAGATTCCTAACCCTAAAGGGACATGAACATGTGATATAAGAGTAGGAGAAGGATTGCAATTCCTAAACCTACAAGGAATGGTGTTCATGCGGCATACACTTGGATAAGGCTTCTAGAATCGAATTAAACTCACAATCATGCACACAACGATGCACAATCTGATCTGCACAAAACTTCCACAAATATGGGTCATCCCATACATTAAACCGTGTCTCTTTCCTTAATTTATCACGTTGGTGCCTAGCTAGGGTACTTGGAACACGTTTTGACACCAAAAAATTGACCAAATCGGCATACCAAGGTTCACATACCTTCATGGACAGCAATTGCTCATCAGGGAATGTCTCTTGGATGGGTAAAGAGTCCTCATTGCACACCAAACGACTTAGATGATCAACAACCACGTTCTCACTCCCTTTCTTGTCTCGAATTTCAATGTCAAACTCTTGGAGAAGAAGTATCCATCGAATTAGCCTTGGTTTGGCCTCCTTTTTGGTGAATAAGTACCTTAGAGCTGCATGGTCAGAATATACAATCACTTTAGTGCCAAGTAAATATGAACGAAACTTATCTAAAGCAAACACAACGGCAAGAAGTTCTTTTTCAGTGGTAGAGTAGTTTAATTGAGCATCATTTAAGGTCCGGGAAGCATAATATATGATGTGTGGCTGCTTGTTCTTCCTTTGGCCCAAAACAGTCCCTATTGCATAATCGGATGCATCACACATTACCTCAAAAGGCAAGAAGTATCCATCGAATTAGCCTTGGTTTGGCCTCCTTTTTGGTGAATAAGTACCTTAGAGCTGCATGGTCAGAATATACAATCACTTTAGTGCCAAGTAAATATGAACGAAACTTATCTAAAGCAAACACAACGGCAATAAGTTCTTTTTCAGTGGTAGAGTAGTTTAATTGAGCATCATTTAAGGTCCAGGAAGCATAATATATGACGTGTGGCTGCTTGTTCTTCCTTTGGCCCAAAACAGCCCCTATTGCATAATCGGATGCATCACACAGTACCTCAAAAGGCAACGTCCAATCTGGTGGAATGATGATGGGTGTCGTGGTAAGCATGTCTTTGAGATGCTTGAATGCCTTCTCACACTCCTCGTTGAACTCAAACGCCACTTCTTTTTGTAGGAGACGGCATAGGGGTTGTGCAATCTTGGAGAAATCCTTGATAAATCGCCTATAGAATCCTGCATGGCCAAGAAAATAACGAACCTCTCTAACCGAAGTAGGAAAGGGTAAGTAACGTACAAGATCTATTTTAGACTTATCAACTTCAATTCCTTTTTCAGAGATGATATGACCCAAAACTATGCCTTGTTTAACCATAAAATGACATTTTTCCCAATTCAAAACAAGGTTAGTTTCCATGCATCTTTTCAAGATTAAAGTAAGATTATGCAAGCAATCATCAAATGAGTCCCCAAAAACACTAAAATCGTCCATAAACACTTCAATTATCATCTCAACATAATCCGAGAATATACTTACCATGCATCGTTGGAAAGTGGCCGGTGCATTGCATAAACCAAATGGCATACGACGATATGCAAAAGTACCAAATGGACAAGTAAAGGTGGCCTTTTCTTGATCATCCGGCGCTATGACAATTTGATTATAACCCGAATAACCATCAAGAAAGCAATAAAAAGAATGACCGGCTAACCTTTCAAGCATTTGATCGATGAATGGCAAAGGGAAGTGATCTTTCCTGGTTGCGGTATTTAGCTTTCTATAGTCAATGCACACCCTCCAACCAATTTGAATGCGTGTAGGCACAAGTTCATCTTCCTCATTTTTCACCACCGTGACTCCGAACTTCTTGGGAACTACTTGGACCGGTGAAACCCAACAACTATCCGAGATAGGATAGATGACGCCACAATCAAGTAATTTGATGATTTCCTTCTTTACTACTTCCATCATTGGTGGGTTGAGTTGACGTTGGGCTTCCCTTGATGGTTTGGCGCCTTCTTCCATGAGAATTCGATGCATGCACGTGGTAGGGCTTATGCCCTTGATATCGGCCAAAGTCCACCCAATGGCCGTCTTGTGCTCTTTGAGAACCCTCACCAATTTCTCCTCCTCTTGTGTCGTAAGTGATGATGTTATAATGACGGGCAATGTGTCTTGCTCGCCCAAGAACACATACTTCAAGTGATTTGGCAATGGTTTAAGCTCAAGGGTAGGTGGTTGTTTTATAGAAGGAAGCAACTTGTTAGTTGAAATTGGAATTGAGATTGGACTAGGGGACTTACCTTGGAGCCGTGGCAATGACTCTAGGGCTGCCACGGTCTCAATCATTTCCTCATTAAAGGCCACGGCATGGGATTTCACTTGTGTGCCGTAGGTTGCTATGGTGGCCGCCATGTGATCCTTCAATTCTATGCCATTTGTAATGATCGTTTCAAGTGCATCTCCATGTAATTGATCAAGGTGTGCATGCGCCAAAGAATCAAGAATATCAATAGAGAAACATGAGTGATCATCATTAGGAAATCTCATAGTTTCAGAAATATTAAAATCAATCACTTCCCCATCAAATTCCATTGTTAAAGTGCCTTTGAACACGTCTATCTTAGTTCGGGCCGTCTTCATGAATGGCCTCCCAAGAAGAAGCGGCAAGGATGGAGCATGGGTGGTTTCTTCCATTTCAAGAACGTAGAAATCCGCCGGAAAGATCAAATTATTCACATGCACTAAGACATCTTCCAATACGCCCTTTGGGTAGGCATTAGATCTATCGGCCAACTGAATAATCACTCCATCATGTTTCAATTCACCAAGGTTCATTGAAGCATAAATAGAGTATGGCATAACGTTAATTGAAGCTCCTAAGTCTAACATAGCATGTTCGAACTTAGTTTGGCCAATAATACAAGGAATTGTAAAGCTACCTGGATCTTTGCACTTTGGTGGTAACTTTCTTTGTAAAATAGCGGAAACGTTTTCACTTACCCTCACTACCTCTTTATTTGAAGCCCTCTTCCTTGTAGTGCATAATTCCTTTAAGAACTTAGCGTATTTGGGCACTTGCTTTATGGCATCTAGGAGCGGGATATTGACTTGAACTTTCCTAAACGTCTCAAGAATGTCTTTCTCATGCTCCTCCTTCTTTGTTTGCAAAAATCTGTGAGGAAAAGGAACATTGGGTGGAACGGGGTTAGAATTAATCGAATTTGAACCCAACTTACCTTTGGTGGCCGAATGGGATGCATTGGATGAAGTAGTGTCCTTAGGTGCTTACGGCAAAGGGGATTGTGTCCTTGCCGTGGGCTTGCTTACAGCCTCCTCTTCATGTTGCAACGTCTCGTCTTCATTAGGACTTGTTTTGGGTGGTGTGGATGTAGTGCCAACCTCTTTTCCACTCCTCAAAGTGATTGCTTTGGCATATTCGAACCCTCCCTTTGGATTGACAATGGTTGAGCTTGGGAGCTTGCCTTGGTCTCGAAATTACCCTACAAACTCCGCAATCTGCCCCATTTGCTTCTCTAATTGGTCCACCCTTTTGTTTTGATTTTCTTGCCCCTGAGACAAATTGGTAAGTAACTTAAGAATTGCAGCATTTTCTAGGGACGTACCTTGATGGTTTTGGGCAGATTGGGGTTGGTTTGAATCTTGGCCGTGGGTTTTGGTGTAAAACCCCGGGGGTTGCTGCCTAAAGCCTCCTTGTTGGTGAGGTTGTTGAGGCTCCCTCCACTTGAAGTTTGGATGGTCTCTCCATCCCGAATTGTATGTATTGGAATATGGATCATTCCTTGTCTGATTTTGGCTTGGAAATCCAATGGCGTTTGCACTTTCCCACCCCCATTCTCAATCAATTGAGGGCATTTTTCCGAAGGATGTCCTTGAATAGAACATACGCCACATACAATTGAACCTTGGATCTTCATTCCTTCGGCCATCTGAGACACAAGAGAAGTAAGATTAGCTAATTGAGTTTGAATGTCGGATTGAGAACTTACCTCATGTACTTGTTGCCGTGGGGTGTCCCTTTGCCCAATTCCTTCGTATTGTTGTGCATTGAGAGCCCGGTTCGCAATGAGGTTCTTGGCTGCCATAGTGGTTTTATCCACCAACGCTCCTCCCGCCGAAACATCAAGCATTTGCCTTTCAATGAGAAGAAGACCTTCATAGAAGTATTGAAGTAGAAGCTCCTTCTTCATTTGATGTTGAGGACATGATGCAACAAGGGTTTTAAAATGCTCATAGTATGTTGGAAAAGACTCCCCTTGACTTTGTTGAATTCCGCTAATCTTCTTTCTCAAGAGAATGACTCTTGAAGTAGGAAAGAACTTTTCAAGAAACACCCTCTTCATGCTCTCCCAAGAAGTGACCGTTCCGGGTGCTAACTCGTATAACCAATCTTTGGCTTTCTCCAATAGTGAGAACGGGAAAGCCTTCATCTTCAAAATACTACCATCAACGTTGATTGGAGTCATGCTCGAACATACCACCTCGAACTCTTTCAAATGCTTGTTGGGATCCTCCATGGACAATCCATGGAACTTCGGAATGTGGTGCAACAAACTTGACTTCAATTCAAATTCATCGGTTTTGCCTTGAGCCGCCCTTGGGTATTGGATGCATAAGGGTGCGGCATTGTCCATTCCCGAAGCGGAAAGCTCTTTGATTGTACGGTTGTCTGCTGCCATGGTTTGGACCTCTTCTTCCTCCCTTGTTGTGGGCTCTTCTTCCTCCTCAAGGTTGGAAGCCGAACTAGAACTTAATGGGTGAAGTTCTGGGTTCTTCTTCTTCTTTCTCAAAGTGCGCTCAAAATCGTCGTCAAAATCCAAGATGTTTGCACTTATAGGTTGAGAACTTCGAGTCATAAACTAGTACCTACAAACAAGAAAAGAAATAAGGTCAGTAGCTAAATCAAAAAGATATGAAAAAAGAAACAAAAAGAAACAATGGGGGATTAGCAAAGTTGCTAATCCCCGGCAACGGCGCCAAAAATTTGATATGAAATAAGATAGCACTCAAATTAAACCCTCTTTTTGACAATTGTAGTATAGATATAAGTAGGGATTGTTCTAGGCCGGTGATGCGATATTTATACGCGCATAAATTAAACCCTCTTTTCGTCAAATTGTAGTATATGTATAAGTAGGGATCGTTCTGGACCGGGGATTAGGAGGGATTGTTAATCACTTGGATTTGACTCAAAAACGTAAAATAACAATATGAAACACTATACTAGACTCAAAGAATTGCAAAACTAAACTTTAAAACACTTAAACAAACCAAAAGACTCAAACAGTACCCAAAGCACTTATAAACACAAACTAAATGTATTTCTAACTAATCTAACACTTTAAAATAAATGGGGGATTGGTTTTGGATGAATTTAAACTAAAACAGAAACTTGGAATTAAAACAGATTCTAAAAACGAAATGGATGAAATAGAATGATGAAAAACTAGTTAGAGGGTTTCTTATCCACACATGAACATAAGCATATAAATTGACTCCCAGTTATGACTTCAACAAACGATGAATGACAATGCTCCAAGTTAATTAGGTCCGCTTAAATTAACTTTCAGATTTCCCTAGATTCATTGGATTGGATGATTGCATACGACAATCCAAAGCATTCCTAATCAAAGTCCCTAACCATGGAATACGCATGATAGAGACATTCAACAAAGATCATTAAGTTCAACGGAAATCATAAACATCGACTAGGCATTCATAACTATGGAATACGCATGTTAATCCAGCCTAGGGTTTACTAAACACAATCGTGACTAGCGATCTTTACTACTCATGAATATAAGTTCATAACGATTAGGTAAAATTCCCTTATATCCTAGCATCAAGTTTAGGCATGCAAATTAAGTGTCGACCCTCAACCCATATACATAAACAAGTTCTTAATCAAAACAGAAAAGTAACCCACATCTAAAGTTCATGAGTTCATAACTGGAGTAAATCAAATCATAACCAACATATGTCCATGGTTTCAAATTCGCATCTAACTAAAAAGAAATTAGTTCCACATATTTAACATAATTGATTAACAAGTTAAATTAAACATGAGAACAGAAACAAGAAAAGAAAGAACAAATGGATGGAAAGTTAGCTACGGGGTTCATCTCCACATATATTATACTTGCATAATAAAACGATTTCCAATTGCATTTCAATAAATCATTCATTCTCAACACTCCAAGTTAACCGTGATGCACTAATTAACCTTCAAATCTTCCTAACGTTATTGAATTGGATGATTGCATACGACAACCCAAAACATTCCTCACAAGTCCCCTACATGATTGCATAATAGAGATACAAGCAAGAATCATTACGCTCTATGAAAATTATAAGTTTTGACGAGGCATTCGTTACTATGATTGCATGAAACTTATGCCAAGAATTCGTTTAACGCGATTGTTTATAAGCAACCTCCACTACTTGTGAATATAAGTTCATAACGATTAGGTGAAATTCACTTATATTCTAGCGTCATATTTATGCATGAAAATTAAGCGCGCATTCTTAATAAACATTCATAAATAAGTTATCAATCAAACGGTTAAACAAATTGAATCCACAACTTATGAAACACAATTAGAAGTAATCAAATCAAAATGCAAGCATAAATATATATTTCGAATCCCCCCCTAGCCAAGGGGGGGGTTTAGTTCCTCATACAAAACAAAGAGAATTAAAATTAAACATTGAAATCAAAGAAACACCTAAACATTCCAACAACTCAAACTTGAATTGTATGAACGTTTAGGCCCTCTTCTCTTCCTCTTTATTGTAGCATAAGGTCTAGGGATAATTGGTTTGGGGGATGGAAGTGTGGAATGGAGTGAGGAGTGATGGAAATGGAAAGATGGTGTTTGGATTATAAGGGGAGAGATGGGAAGCTCACGGCTAGGGAAGGGAGAATGTGTTTGTAATGTGTTGTGTATGAAATGAGATGATATTGAATGAATGAATGCAAGGGTATTTATAGGAGTAATGGAGGGAACATGACAGCTAGGAGGTGGGTGGAAATGTGGCTACAAGTTTGGTGAATGATTATGAGTGAATGCATGTGAATGTGGCTAGGTTGGAAAGCTGGAAATCTGAAAATGCAAATGGGAATGCTGAAATGCAAAGGTGGCCACGGTTTTGAGTGTGTTTTGTGTTGGAAATGCATGTGAATGCATGTGAATGTTGTTTGTGTGAAGTGTGTGTGGGTTAAAGAGTGAATGGTGGTGTAATGATGAAGTGTGATGGCTGAAAATGTCAAGGGAAATGCATGTGATTGCACGGCAAAGAATTTCAGGATGCATGTGTGTTGGTGTGTTGTGTGATTGTTTTGTGGTTGAATGATTAAGTGGCTGAATTAAAGAATGGGAGTGCATGTGGCTTAGGTGGTGTAATGATGAAGTGGGAATTGAAAGAATGTGGTTGGAAAGTGGAAGGGAAGGCACGACACAAAGGGGGAAGTGTTGGAAATGCATGTGATGCATGCCAATGTTGTCTTTTGGTGCATGTGTGTGTTGAATGGTGTCCTTTAATTATGCACGGTTTAGGGCTGTTAAGGGGAGAGAAATGGGAGTGAATGTGGCTTAATGATGAAGGGGGAAAGCTTGGAAAGCATGTGGCAAGGTTGGTTGCATGATGATGATGCATGTGAGTTGAAATGCATATGTTTAAATGGTTGAAATGTGTAGATGACTATGAGTATGATAAGTGATAAGTGAATGATGTATTAAGTGATAAATGAATGATATGTTAAGTGATAAATGAATGATATGTGGTGAGTGATAAGTGAATGGAAGTGATAAGTGATAAGTGAATGGAAGTGATAAGTGAATGCTTATAATAAGTGAATGCTTTAAGTGTTTAAAATAGGGAACAAAGCCCTTCCTTGCATGGCAAGGAAGGGAGACACAAGGAAACACAGGACAATGTCCTAAGGTTGCAAGGAATGTTGTTTTTGTGTTCTAAAATGCGTAGGAGTCTTCAATGATGCTTAAACATGAGGTCTTTTAGGATTTAACTTTCCTACTTCAAGTCTTTAATTTCGTCCATCCTCTTGGCTCCAAGCATATGATATCCATTCCAATCTCTAATTTGCTCCAAAAGGCTCCAAAAGGCATCCTTTTGCATACCTTGCCCTTAGAACCTGAAAACACACAAAAGAAGCATAAAGGACTAAAATAACTAGAGAAACATAACGTAAATGCACGAGAACAAGCCATTTAAGTCGCATGAATATGCTCCTATCAGCCGGGGATTAGGAGGGATTGCTAATCTAATGAAAATTGACTCAAAGATGTGAAAATATGCTTTTAAAACACTTTAAATAAACTCACAAGACTCTTACTAACTTGTATGACTCAAAACAAACTTTAAAGACTCAAAACAACTCAAAACAACCAAAAAGACTCAATTTAGACTTTAGGACTTAATTTGGACGAAAATACACTTAGTTTTGACTTTAAAGACTCCAAAAGACTCTTTTGGACAGATTTGGAACAAGTAAGAAAAGGGGTTTTGATTTTGCACGAATTTAAAAGAAAACAAGTAACTTAAAACTTTAAAACAGATTTTGGACGAATTTAAGAAAAAACCAATGGATGATGGGATAGCCAAGGGATACTTCTCCACACATGATACATTCAAACATAAATTGATTTCCAGTTGCTTTTCCGATAAACCATGAACCTCAACACCCCAGATTAACCGTGACATCACTAATTAACCCTCAGATTTCCCTTAAGTTAGTGGATTGGATGACATCATACGACAACCCAAAGCATTCTTCAAAAGTCCCCTACATGACATCATAATAGAGATACGGTCAAAGATCATTACGTTCAATAGAAATCGTATTGACAAAGCACTTGTAACTATGACATCATGATACGCATGCTAGGAATTTACTTAACATGATTGTGAAAACAACCTTAACTACTTGTGAACATAAGTTTGTGACGATTATGTGAAACATCCTTATATTCTAGCACCAAATTCAAGCATGCAAATTAAGTAGGCCTCCCTAATAAACATACAAGAATAAGTTATCCATCAAACGGTTAAGTAAATTGCATTCACAATTTATGAAATCACAACTGGAATTTATCAACTCATATTATAAACGTAATCATGGTTTCAAAGCATCCCTAGTCTAAAACGAGTTTAGCCTCTCATGTTCATGACAAAACAAAGCAACATAGAGTTAAACATTAAAAATAAAAGATAGATTACACCTAAAATCGTCCAACACTCTAACTCGAATGCACAAACGCCCAAGGCTTGGTCTTCCTTCTCCTCTTCCTTGCTAAGTCACAGCACAAGGTCTATGGTGGTTTTGTGGATGATTTTCTGGATTTTGGATGGATTTAGACAGGTGTGGTGGTGCGGCAAGGGTTGATGGTGGTGTATGGAGGTTGGGATGGAGGGTTGGAAGTAGGGGAATGATGGAAGGTTGGTTGCAAGGTTGCGGCAAAGGGTGGATTTCTGAATGAATGAATGAATGTTGTGTGAAGGGGTGGTGATTAAATGGTGCGGCAAGGGCTGTTTATATAGGCTAATTTGGCACACTTAGTGAAGGAGAAGGATTGCACAATCCCATTGAAAAAGGGTTAATTCAAGGCAGAAACCAAAGAGGATTGGGATAGGTAGTGCACGGCATGGATTTAGGGATTTCTAGAAGGTTAGGTGCGGCACACATGTAGGGATAGGATAAGGTGTTCTAGAAGAAGTGTTTAAGGCAGATTCCTAACCCTAAAGGGCCATGAACATGTGATATAAGAGTAGGAGAAGGATTGCAATTCCTAAACCTACAAGGAATGGTGTTCATGCGGCATACACTTGGATAAGGCTTCTAGAAACTGAAATAGGTATTCAAATATGTAATTAATCCCCTCTAATTAGCTAGGTTTAAGTCCTAACCTGATTTGGATAGGATAGGATAGGATAGGATAAGATAAGGTTAGGAAAGGATAAGGTTGGATAGGATAGGATAAGATCAGGTTGGATAAGGTTCCTTGTTTCTTGCTATTTCCTTATCTTCTTTGCTTTAGGACTTCATCCACCAGATTTGTAGCCTTTCCTAGTCCTTCTTGACTTCAATTTCGTCCATCCTCTTTACTCCATGGTTAAGCTATTCAATCCATGCCCAAAAATGCTCCAAATAGCCTTAAAATGCACTTTCTTGCTCCTTTTGCCATTAGGACCTAAAAACATAGGAAAATAACTTAAAAGACTGAAATACATAGTAATTAACTCACTAAATGCAAGAAAACAACATAACTAAGTAGCATAAATATGCTCCTATCAATTTCCAAGCCAAAATCAGCCAAGGAATGATCCATATTCCAACACATACAATCTGGGTTGGAGAGACCATCCAAACTTCAAGTGGAGGGAGCCTCAACAACCTTAACAACAAGGAGGCTTTAGGCAACAACCCCCGGGGTTTTACACCAAAACCTACGGCAATGATCCAACCCCACCCCAATCTGCCCAAAACAATCAAGGTACATCTTTAGATAATGCTACACTTCTTAAGTTACTTACCAATTTGTCTCAGGGGCAAGAAAATCAAAACAAAGCATTGCAAAACCAAGAAAAGGTGATGCAAAACCAAGACAAAAGGGTGAACCACTTAGAGAAGCAAATTGGGCAGATTGCGGAGTTTGTAGGACAATTCCGAGACCAAGGCAAGCTCCCTAGCTCAACCATTGTCAATCCAAAGGGAGGGTTCAAATCTGCCAAGGCGATCACGTTGAGAAGTGGTAAGGAAGTTGGAACCACCCCAAAATCGTCCAAAACAACTCAAGAAGAGGACATGTTACTGCAAGAAGAGAATCAACAAGGCACAAAGGCCACGGCAAGGGTGGAACAAACCTTGCCCCAGCCATGTACCACCCCAAAACCGTCTAACACACCTAAGGTAAGTCCAAATTCGACTTTGTCAAGTTCTATTCCACTAAATGTGCCCTTCCCTAGCAGATTTAGGCAATCAAGGAAAGAAGAGAATGAGAATGACATTCTGGAAACCTTTAGGAAAGTTCAAGTCAATATTCTGCTCCTTGATGCAATTAAGCAAGTTCCTAAGTATGCGAAATTTTTGAAAGAGCTTTGCACCACAAGGAAGAGGATTTCGAACAAAGAGGTGGTCCAGGTAAGTGAGAATGTTTCGGCAGTGTTACAAAGAAAACTACCACCTAAATGCAAAGATTCGGGTAGTTTTACAATTCCTTGTGTTATTGGAAATACTAAATTTGAACATGCTATGCTAGATTTAGGAGCTTCAATTGATGTCATGCCTTACTCAATTTATGCATCTATGAACTTGGGAGAACTTAAAAACGATGGTGTGATTATTCAATTGGCCGATCGTTCTAATGCCTATCCAAAAGGAGTTTTGGAAGATGTGTTGGTGCAGGTTAACAATTTGATCTTTCCGGCGGACTTTTACATGCTGGACATGGAGGATTCATCCCATTCTACACCATTGCCGATCCTACTTGGGAGACCTTTCATGAAAACAACCCGCACCAAGATCGACGTGTTCAAAGGAACTTTAACGATGGAATTTGATGGGGAAGTTATTGATTTCAATCTTTCTAAAACTATTAAATATCCTAATGACGATCATTCTTGTTTCTCTATTGATATACTTGAGTCATTGGCGCAGGATTTTCTTGATTCATTGGACAAAGACCCACTTGAAACCACAATTGCCGAAGGAATGGGTATAGAACCAAATCTAGCCGTGCATGATGATGGCATTGCCGAGATGGTGGCTTCACTTGAATCATCGCCACAATATCAAAGTAAGTTCCCAAACCCAATTTCAATTCCTGTTTCTACTAACAAGTTATTACCTTCAGTGATTCAGGCACCCGTTCTTGAACTTAAACCATTGCCAAGTGACTTGAAGTATGTCTATTTGGGAGACAAAGAAACGTTGCCCGTCATTGTTTCTTCATCACTCACGGCAATGGAGGAGGAGAAATTGGTTCGAGTATTGAAAGAGCACAAAACAGCCATAGGATGGACCTTGGCCGATATTAAGGGAATTAGCCCTACAACATACATGCATCGCATACTTCTAGAGGAGGGGGCTAAACCAACTCGAGAGGCTCAACATCGGCTTAACCCTCCAATGATGGAAGTTGTGAAGAATGAGGTTATCAAATTACTTGATTGCGGAGTGATTTATCCTATCTCGGATAGCTGTTGGGTTTCACCAATTCAAGTAGTGCCAAAGAAATCCGGAGTGACGGTGGTGAAGAATGCTGAGAATGAGCTTGTGCCAACACGCATCCAAACGGGTTGGAGAGTTTGCATCGATTATAGGAAGCTCAACGCCACCACAAGGAAGGACCACTTCCCTTTGCCGTTCATTGATCAAATGCTTGAAAGGTTAGCCGGTCATTCTTTTTATTGTTTTCTTGATGGATATTCGGGATATAATCAAATTGTCATAGCTCCGGATGACCAAGAAAAGACCACTTTCATGTGCCCTTTTGGTACTTTTGCTTATCGTCGCATGCCATTCGGTTTATGCAATGCACCGGCCACCTTTCAAAGATGCATGGTAAGTATATTTTCAGATTTTGTGGAGAAAATAATTGAAGTTTTTATGCATGATTTTAGTGTATTTGGAGATTCGTTTGACGATTGCTTACATAATCTCACTTTAATCTTAGAACGATGCATTGAAACTAACCTTGTTTTAAATTGGGAAAAATGTCATTTCATGGTAAAACAAGGCATAGTTTTAGGGCATATAATTTCGGCCAAAGGGATTGAAGTTGATAAATCAAAAATAGATCTTGTACGCTACTTACTCTCTCCTACTTCGGTTAGAGAGGTTCGTTCTTTTCTTGGACATGCAGGATTCTATAGGCGATTCATCAAGGACTTTTCAAAAATCTCCAACCCCCTTTGCCAACTTCTCCGAAAGGATGTGCCATTCAAGTTTGATAAGGAGTGTGAGAAGGCCTTCAAACATCTCAAGGAAATACTCACTTCGGCCCCCATCATTATTCCACCAGATTGGAGCCTTCCTTTTGAGCTTATGTGCGATGCCTCGGATTATGCATTAGGAGCCGTTTTAGGCCAAAGGAAGAACAAGCAGCCACATGTCATCTATTATGCATCCCGGACCTTGAATGATGCCCAATTGAACTACTCCACAACGGAAAAAGAACTTCTTGCTGTTGTTTTTGCTTTAGATAAATTTCATTCTTATTTACTTGGTACTAAAGTTATCATTTACACTGATCATGCAGCTTTGAAGTACTTACTCACCAAAAAGGAGGCTAAACCAAGGCTTATTCGTTGGATGCTTCTACTTTAAGAGTTCGATATGGAAATCCGGGACAAGAAAGGAAGTGAAAATGTGGTAGCTGATCACTTGAGCCGCATGGTACATGAAGAAGAAGCCGTACCTATCCCAGAGACGTTCCCAGATGAGCAATTGATGTCCGTCGAGGTAAGTGAGCCATGGTATGCCGATTTAGTAAATTATTTGGTGACTAAACAAATTCCAAGCAACCTAAATAAACACCAATGTGATAAACT
Organism: Pyrus communis; assembly: GCF_963583255.1. Classification (NCBI taxonomy): domain Eukaryota; kingdom Viridiplantae; phylum Streptophyta; class Magnoliopsida; order Rosales; family Rosaceae; genus Pyrus; species Pyrus communis. The sequence goes on along the minus strand of NC_084813.1, from coordinate 11,382,156 downwards.
TAAAAGGGAGGCTCGGTTTTATGTGTGGGATGATCCTTATTTGTGGAAATATTGCGCAGATCAAATCATTCGTAGGTGTGTGCATGAATCGGAGTTTAATTCAATTTTAACGTTTTGTCACACTTATGCATGTGGAGGTCACTTTGGCACTCAAAGGATGGCATGTAAAGTACTTGAATGTGGTTTTTATTGGCCTACTATATTTAAAGATGCAAGAACTTTTTGCATAACATGTGATCGATGCCAAAGAACCGGAAATATAGGTCCAAATGACCAAATGCCGCAGACACCTATCCATGGTGTCGAAATTTTTGATGTTTGGGGTATTGATTTTATGGGTCCTTTTCCTTCATCTCATGGTTTCCTTTATATTTTACTTGCAGTTGATTATGTGTCGAAATGGGTGGAAGCAAAAGCCACCCGTACTAATGATTCCAAAGTGGTTGCAGATTTTGTCAAAACTAACATATTTGCTAGATTTGGAATGCCAAGAGTTCTTATAAGTGATGGAGGATCACATTTTTGCAATCGAACCATTGAAGCTTTGCTCAAGAGATATAACGTCATACATAAGGTGGCAACACCTTATCATCCTCAAACAAGTGGGCAAGCCGAGGTTTCTAATCGAGAAATCAAGCAAATTTTGGAGAAAACCGTTGGGCCAAACCGGAAGGATTGGAGCTTGCGTTTGAATGACGCATTGTGGGCATATCGTACGGCCTACAAAACACCAATTGGAATGTCCCCATTTCGGCTCATCTATGGGAAACCATGTCATCTTCCAGTTGAGTTGGAGCACAAAGCACATTGGGCCGTCAAAACATTCAACATGGACATCGATGCCGCTGGAATCCATAGGAAGCTTCAACTAAACGAGCTTGAGGAGATAAGGCATGAAGCATACGAGAATGCGTTGATTTACAAGGAGAAATCAAAGGCATTCCATGACAAGATGATTCGTAGCAAAACGTTTGTTCTAGGGCAGAAAGTGCTACTCTTCAATTCCCGCCTTCGCTTGTTTCCAGGTAAGTTACGTTCTAAGTAGATTGGCCCGTTTGTTGTTATTAATGTATTTCCTTATGGTACAGTCCAAATTCAAAGCTTAAAGACTGGCCAAGAGTTCAAAGTCAACGGACATCGTTTGAAGCCATACTACGAGAATTTTGAAGAGCATGTCGTGGATGGTGAAAGCTTCCATGTCGTGGGCCTAATTGAAGTTTAAGAGGAAGGATCGTCCGGCTGGAAGACGTTAAAGCAAGCGCTTCTTGGGAGGCAACCCATGCAAATAAAGAACTAGGAAGCTCCAACACTCCATAACCAGATTTGGGTTCCTAAACCCTACTCTTTATTGCTTTTACCTTGCCATGATTGTCGTGTTTGTTAATTGTGTTTTGTGTTTGTTTGTTTGTGAGTCTATACTTAAAACATTGAGGACAATGTTTGGTTTAAGTGTGGGGGGGTAAACAAAGTGTTTTTCATAAAAATTAGTGGGATTTTATCACCTATCATTTCTAAAGTTGTTTTTCACTGTTTTTAAGTGTTTTTAGTGTGTTTTGAAGTGTTTTTATGTGTCTTAAACAAAAAATCCGAAAATTTGAAAAGAAAAAAAAATCGAAAAAGAGTTGTTTTTAGAGTCGTTTTGTTTTTGTGTTTGTGTCTTAGGGTACCTTCCAACACAATGATGAGGATTTGGTTTTTAATTGCATGACTATTAAAGAAAGTTACGAACATGGATGGAAGTTTGATATGCTCTTTGGTTTATGCTTGGTTATAGTTGACATGTACGAATTCACATGTAATCACAAAATAAAAAATCAGTTTTTGTAACATGCTTGAAGGAAGAAACTCAAACTAACGCTACAACCTTGAGAGATTTGAGCCTAAACATTCTTTGGAGAGTTATTAATCCTGATTTCTTGTTTTCTAAAGTCGTTGCATGATCTCATTATTCTTTGCTTGGTTGCTACTTAGAATGCGTTTCATCACTATAGTTCCAAATACTAGAACTCACGCCCATTTCATTCAAAGCATAAAATTGATTAGCATAACAAATAATAAGATGAAGTTGGTTAGTTTAAACCCAGAGCCAAAAAGCCTTACCCCTTTACATATGTATTGTAGGTTTAACCCACTTTGAGCCTTATTTAGCCTATTTTCTTTGTTAACCACATAATCCTTACCTAGCCTAGTTTAGGATTATCCAAACCCTTATTCTTAAAGGATAGTAAAGCATGACTTAGAGGGAATTCCTTTCGATCTAAAAATTGCAGAAAAACAAGTGTGGGGGAAGGGATTTTCGTAGGAATTTATGAAGTAGTATGTTTGTGTGCCAAAGAAAGAATAGGGCAGTGAAAAAAAAAAAAAAAAAAAAAAAAAAACGTGAAAAAGAAGAAAAAGAAGAGAAAGAAAGAAAAAAAGAGTTGAAAATAAGTGAGAATGAACTCACAAGTGTTGATTGTTGAAGAAAGGGTCCAAAAGTTTGAATTTGACCATAAGTTTTGTGTGAATCTTCCCTTGGTGTTCAAAATTGATTTTTGCATTCAAAAGTGAATTCTAAGTGTTTATTTCATTACTTTGCTTACTATTGCTTTAAGAACTTTTGTTTATCCTTACCTTTCTTTGTTAGCCAATACCTTAGCCCCGTTACAAACCCTTTGACTTCAATCTTGGTTGTTATGTGTTTCAATATGTGGAGTTTAAAATTGGTTTGAGCATATGGTATCCCTGGTTCTTGCGTCTAAGTAGTGGCATTCCATTCATGAGATCATATACAAGTTAATAAATTCCGGAAATTGCCTTCTTTGTTATGACATATGTGAGTATTAGTTTACATATTTACATCAATCTTCTCACATATACCTAGTGTAAGGAGTGTAGTCAGAAAATCTGTGTGAAAATAGAGTGTATCCAGTGAGGAATTGGGGAATTCTCTAAAGCATGTTACTACATTCAAAATCATGTTTGAATTGATTAAATGGGAGCTAGTGTGTGGTAACTATGGTTAAGTATATGCTTGAGGATGGGGATAACTAAAATCTATGTATGTGGTGTTCTTTAAATGTGTCATGTTCATTGGAAATCCTTGAGGTACATGTTGGAAGGTTTAGATTGTGTTTTGTTTGTTTTATTTATTTCGTTTTGCTCGAGGACTAGCAAAAGCTAAGTATGGGGGAATTTGATAGGAGCATATTTATGCTACTTAGTTATGTTGTTTCCTTGCATTTAGTGAGTTAATTACTATTTATTTCAGTCTTTTAAGTTATTTTCGTATGTTTTTAGGTCCTAATGACAAAAGGAGCAAGAAAGGGCATTTTTGAGCTAAAAGGACCATTTTTGGGCATGGATTGGATAGCTTAACCATGGAGTAAAGAGGATGGACGAAATTGAAGTCAAGAAGGGCTAGGAAAGGCTACAAATCTGGTGGAAAAAGTCCAAATGCAAAGAAGATAAGGAAGAAGCAAGAAATAAGGAACCTTATCCAACCTTATCTTATCCTATCCTAACAAACCTTATCCTTTCCTAACTCTAACATTACCCTATCTTATCCTATCCAAATTAGGTTGTGCCTTAAATCTAGCTAATTAGAAGGGATTAGATGCATATTTAAACACTTAGAACAATTTCTAGAAGCTTATCCATTTGTTTTGCCACATAAACACCATTCCATATAGGTTTAGGAATTGCAATCCTCCTTCTACACTTATATCATATGTCCTTGGCCCTTTAGGTTTAGGAATCTGCCCTAAACCATTCCTTCTAGAAACCTTATCTCATCCCTACAAAGATGCCGCACCTAACCTTCTAGAATTCCCTAAATCCTAGCCGTGCATTACCTAGTCCATTCCCCATTTGGTTTCTACCTTGAATTAACCCTTTTTCAATGGGATTGTGCAATCCTTGTCCTTCACTAAGTGTCTCTAATTAGCCTATATAAGCAGCCCTATGCCGCACCATTCATTCATCCACTCACTCATTCATTCATTCATACTTTCATCCATCAAACACCACAATCCATTCTACACCACCCTAGTGCAGCAAGCAAGGAAGCAAGGAGAGGAGGACTTGTGCAATCTGCCATCCAAGGGAGTGTCGTGCATGCCATTGGAGTGTGGAGCGTTTTTCTTGGTTCTTTCTATCCTTAGTCTTAGTTCAATGTTTAAATTTAATTATCTTTGTTTTGTGAACATGAGGAACTAACTTCTTTTTAGTTAGAGGAGAATTTGAAGCCATGATTATATGTTTTATATGAATTGATTACGTCCGGTTATTATTTCTTAAGGCATGAATGTGATTTGCTTATCTAAGTTATTAAAACTGGTTTATGTATGTGGGTTGGGGGTTAACACTTAATTTGCATGCATAAACTTAATGCTAGAGTATAGGGGGGTTTCACGTAATTGTTATTCACTTATATTCACAAGTAGTGGAGGTTGCTAGTCACAATCGCGTTAAGTAAATCCTTGGTATGAGTCTCATGCGTTTCATAGTGATGAATGCCTTGTCAATGCTTATAGTTTTCACAAAACTTAATGACTTTTGATATGTATCTTTGTCATGCATCTCATATAAAGAACTTGAAAAAGATAATTTGGTTGTAATGCGTTTTCATTCAATCCAATGAAATAAGGAAAACTTGAGGGTTAGTTGTGCGATGCAACTAATTTGGGGCGTTGTCATTCATGGTCTAAAGGAGTAATAATTGGACATTGGTTCGTATGCATATATCATGTGTGGAGAAGGACCCTCTAACTAGCCTTCCACCCATTTATTTTACTTAAATTCGTTTTTCAAAAGTGTTTCCTATAAAGTTTTTGTTTTGAGTCTAAAATTCGTCAAAAACAATCCCCCATTTTATTTAGTCTTCATATTTGAGTCAAAACTTGTTTTCCTTGAGTCTTTTGAGTCAAGTCAAGTCCTATTTTCGTCCAAAACCCTTATTGAGTCTAAAATTGAGTCTTTTTGAGTATTGATCGCTGTTTTAAGTGTCTAAAGTTAGTTTTGAGTCCATAGAGTCTAGTTTAGTGTTTTTGAGTCTTATTTACATAGATTAGCATCCCTAGTTAATCCCCGGTCTAGAACGATCCCTACTTACATATCTGCTACAATTGTCACAAATAGGGTTTAATTTGTGTGTCAAGTTAATTTTCACATCATAAAACTTCTAGAATTTGAATTATGTATTTAAATGTATGATTAATCCCTTCTAAATAGCTATTATTAAGGCACAAACTGATTTGGATAAGATAAGATAGGATAATACTAGATTTAGGAAAGGATAAGGTTGGTTAGGATAGGATAAGATAAGATAAGGTTTGGATAATGTTCCATGTTGCTTGCTCTTTCCTTATCTTCTTTGTCTTGAACTTGTTGCTCCATATTTGTAGAGCATGTTCCTAGCCTCTTTTGAATTCAATTTCGTCCATCCACTTTGCTCCATATGCAAATTATCCATCCCATGCCTAAAACTGCTCCAAATGGCTCCAAAATGCACTTTCTTGCCAACTTTGCCATTAGGACCTACAAACACACGAAAATAGCTTAAAACGCTATAATAAATCAAAACTATGTAAATGCAAGAAAACAAGCTAACTAAGTCGCATAAATATGCTCCTATCAATAAGGTAAACAACAACCAGTTTAACTCAAAAAAATCACAAAAAGGCTAGAAATGAGACGAGAACACGTGTACAAAGTATATTTGTATTGATTTAAATTTGTAGGTTACAATCTCTGTTTACAACTTTTCCTCTGATTCACTCTTCAAATTTGATGTAGATGGTTGATTGTTGATCCAAGGGTCGCAATGACTTGATCTCAGACAAACGGTTGAATGATTGCTTCAAGTTTTGAGCTTGAAAAACAATGCGTGGATGATCTTCACCTCAAGGGTGCGGCAAAGGGTAGTGTTTGATGCGGGATTTTGTTGCTTCAAGGGTCTTGGCGACTTGATCTTGAAACGAACGTTGCTACAAGTTTATAAGCTTGCAACAAAGTCTTGAAGGAATCGGCACAAGTGCTTGTTGATTCTTCAAGGAAGTGCTTCGGCTTTGGTTGAATGTTCTTTGAAGAGAGCTTTGGCAGCATATTAGTCTTCAAAGGTTTGGCAAAGGTTCTTCTACGTAGAGATTTTTTCGTCCCCAATGCTTGTGGGAGGAGATTGTATTTATAGGCTTCTCAAGGCTTGCCTTTGGGAGGATTTGGCTTTGATTTGTGTCCTAATTTGTCCATGAGAGAATTTAGGCATGTTTTGTGTATTAATTTCAGCCACTTTGCTTGCTTTAGCCGAATTTAAGAACCTTGTTGCCTATTTTGTGAGCAATCTTCAATTCTTACTTGTTTTATGAAGATGCTTTAACTTCTCTCTTCTTTTTTTCCAATTTTGAAAGACTTTGGACCTCCTTTCCTGAATTTAAAGGATGTTTCTTCTCTTAGCCGAATTTAGAGAATTTTTTATACTTCCCTTGCTTGATTTGTGTCACATTGATGACTTGTCCATTTGTGATGAGTCATATGCCACATGGAGCTTTGAGATGCATCATTTTATATGCAATGAAATTTACATGTCTACAACAGTATGTGCATATTGTCTGCCTAAATTGAACCAATTCATCAACCAAATGCAACCAATTATGCCTCACTTCAACGCAGGCACAAAATATGCAATACTACGCACAGAATATGCACATAATATCTACCAATTCATAAACAAAATTCAATCAATTATTTCCAGCAATACAAAAGCATATGCACAGAATATATGATAGGAGCATATTTAGGCGACTTAGCTAGCTTATTCTTGTGCATTTGTGTTATTATTTCTTAGTTAATGTAGTATTTCAACTCATTTTCGTGTGTTTGTAGGTCCAAAGGGTTAAAGTACCAAGAAAGTGCATTTTGGTGCATTTTAGAGCAGTTTTGGGCACTAAATGGATAGCTTGTCTATGGGCCAACATGGATGGACGAATTTGGAGTTGAAAAGGCTAGAAATCTGATAAGAAGATGAAGAAATTAAACTCAAGACAAAGTGGATAAGTGATAGGAGCATATTTAGGCGACTTAGTTTGCTTGTTTTCGTGCATTTATGTTATTAGTTCTTAGTTATTTTAGTTCTTTAAGCCTCTTTTGTGTGTTTTCATGTTCATAAGACGTATTTGGCGAAAGGATGCATTTTGGAGCCTTTTGGAGCACTTTTGGGCACAAATTGGATAGCTTATGCTTGGAGCAAAAGGAATGGACGAAATTGAAGGAGGTTTCCCACTCATATGAGGATTCCTAGTTGGACGAGGATTCCTAATCACACAAGAATTCCTACTTGAAGTAGGAAAGTTAAGCCAAAGTTTCCTATTTTGGTTGACCTTTCCTAAATCAAGAACGCTCTAAGTTTTAGCAACTAAGATGGCTCCTGAGCACCCTTGGACAACAAACAAAGGTTCTTTGTAACTTTCCCTTCCTTGCCGTGCAAGGAAGGTTGTTTCCCTTTCTTTGTGTAAACTTCCCTATTTTCCATATGTGTTAGGACCTTTCCCTTATTCTAATACCTCTTGCTTTGTGTCTTACCTTTCCCTAAACTTTGTGCCGCACCCTTCCCTTGTGTTTCCTGATTTCAATTTCCTATTTCCTAGTTTAATTCACTTTCCTAGTTCTAAAACTTTCCCTAAAGTCCTAATTTCTGATTTCTTGCAAGGAATGGACTTTTCCTTCCTTCTTTTGCACCAATTTCGTACCTTACCTTAAATTCCCTTTCCTTGTTGTGCAAGAGGTTTAATTTCTAACTCCTTGCAAGGCAAGGACATTCCTTACTTGTTTTAAATTCGTGCATTCCCCTTTTCTGAATTTATTTGGACTTTATTCACTTACCTTTTCTATTTAGACTAGGAAATCTGAATCATAACTCAATTAGTGATGCGTGATTTATGCGCACACAAATTAACCCTCTTTTTGTCAAATTGTAGTATAAGGATGCAAGTAGGGATCGTTCTGGACCGGGGATTAGGAGGGATTGTTAATCACTTGGATTTGACTCAAAAACGTAAAAACACAAAATAAAATACTATACTAGACTCAAATATTGCAAAACTAAACTTTAAAATATTAAAATAAACCAAAAGACTCAAACAGTACCCAAAGCACTCGAAACTGCCTTAAAAACACTTTCTGGGCAGTTTTGAGCACCTTGAGTACTTTGGACGAATTTGGGAAACAAAATGAATCAAAACACTTATAGACATAAACTAAGTGTATTTCTAACTAATCTAACACTTTAAAATAAATGGGGGATTGGTTTTGGATGAAATTAAACTAAAATAGAAACTTGGAAACAAAACAGATTGTACAAACGAAATTGATGGAATAGAATGATGAAAAACTAGTTAGAAGGTTCCTTATCCACACATGAACATAAGCATATAATTTGATTCCCAGTTATGACTTCAACGAACGATGAATGACAATGCTCCAAGTTAATTAGGTCCGCTTAAATTAACTTTCAGATTTCCCTAGATTCATTGGATTGAATGGGATACGCATTACAACCAAATTATTCTTAATCAAAGTCCCTAACTATGGAATACGCATGATAGAGACATTCAACAAAGATCATTAAGTTCAACGGAAATCATAAACATCGACTAGGCATTCATAACTATGGAATACGCATGTTAATCCCGCCTAGGGTTTACTAAACACAATTGTGACTAGCGATCTTTACTACTCATGAATATAAGTTCATAACGATTAGGTGAAACTCCCTTATATCCTAGCATCAAGTTTAGGCATGCAAATTAAGTGTCGACCCTCAACCCACATACATAAACAAGTTCTTAATCAAAACAGAAAAGTAACCCACATCTAAAGTTCATGAATTCATAACTGGAGTAAATCAAATCATAACCAACATATGTACATGGCTTCAAATTCGCCTCTAACTAAAAAGCAATTAGTTCTACATGTTTAACATGATTGAATAACAAGTTAAATTAAACATGAAAACAGAAATAAGAAAAGAAAGAACAAATGGATGGAAAGTTAGCTACGGGGTTCATCTCCACATATATTATACTTGCATAATAAAACGATTTCCAATTGCATTTCAATAAATCATTAATTCTCAACACTCCAAGTTAACCGTGATGCACTAATTAACCTTCAAATCTTCCTAACGTTATTGAATTGGATGATTGCATACGACAACCCAAAACATTCCTCACAAGTCCCCTACATGATTTCATAATAGAGATACAAGCAAGAATCATTACGCTCTATGAAGATTATAAGTTTTGACGAGGCATTCGTTACTATGATTGCATGAAACTTATGCCAAGAATTCGTTTAACGCGATTGTTTATAAGCAACCTCCACTACTTGTGAATATAAGTTCATAACGATTAGGTGAAATTCACTTATATTCTAGCGTCATATTTATGCATGAAAATTAAGCGCGCATTCTTAATAAACATTCATAAATAAGTTATCAATCAAACGGTTAAACAAATTGAATCCACAACTTATAAAACGCAATTAGAAGTAATCAAATCAAAATGCAAGCATAAATATATATTTCGAATCCCCCCCTAGCCAAGGGGGGGTTTAGTTCCTCATACAAAACAAAGAGAATTAAAATTAAACATTGAAATCAAAGAAACACCTAAACATTCCAACAACTCAAACTTGAATTGTATGAACGTTTAGGCCCTCTTCTCTTCCTCTTTATTATAGCATAAGGTCTAAGGGATAGTTGGTTTGGGGGAATGGAAGTGTGGAATGGAGTGAGGAGTGATGGAAATGGAAAGATGGTTTTTGGATTACAAGGGAACTCACGGCAAAGAGAAGGAATGGAAGTGTTTGTGGTGTGTTGTGTATGAAATGAGATGATGCTTGAATGAATGAATGCAAGGGTATTTATAGGAGGAGTGGAGGTATATATGGCTGTTTGTTTAAGGTGTTTGTGTGGAGGAATGATGGAAAAACAGCTAGGACAACATGTGAAAGCTGGAAATGGAATGTAGGCCACGGCAATGATGTGTTTTGGTGCTGAAATTGCATGTGTGTGAGGTATGTAGGTGCTGAAAATGCATGTGAATGCATTGCATTTGAAGTGATTGTTGTTTGGAAATGAATGTGAAGACATGTGAAAGCTGGAAATGCATGTGAAGATGTTGGAAATGGGAATGAAGGCCACGGCAAAGGGGAAGTTTTTTTTTTGATTAAAATGTGGATGCATGTGTTGAATGATTTCTTGGTGAGGGATGTGGAGTGGTTGAATGTGGTGCAATGATAATGTTTTGTGGCTGAATTGGTGGTGGAATTATGATGGGAGAGCATATGATTAAAGAGTGGGAGTGCATGTGGGTGAATGTGAAGGGAATGCATGTGTTGATGACTAGGTTAGTGGGTGGAAATCTGAAAATGGCATAAGGGAATGGGAGCTCACGATTTTGGCTAGTGTTTGAATGTGTAAAGTGTGTGTGAATGCATGTGAAGATGCTAATAAATAATGCATGTAGGGTTAGGAAATAAAATCATAACTTAAAGGGGGATGATTAAAGGGTGTTGAAAGGTTTTGCATGGCTTTGAAGTGATTGTGGATTGGGCTAGAGGTTTTGCATGGCTTTGATGGATTGTTTGATTGGGCTAGGGTTTAAGTACATGAAATGGACCCAAATTGCTCCCCCTTGCATGGCAAGGAATGGTGTTTGTGTTAAGCCCAAGGCAAGGTGAATGTAATTGGGTTAGGGCCATTGTTTTGTGTCCTCAAGTGCTTACAAGGCCTTCAATTTCATCCAACACTTGGGCTCCAAGCATAAGCTATCCATCCTTAGCCCAATAGTGCTTCAAAACACTCCACAATGCATCATTTCGTCAAACACGTCTTATTATCCTGAAAACACACAAAAGAAGCATAAAGGACTAAACTAACTAAAGAAACATAACGTAAATGCACGAGAACAAGCCATTTAAGTCGCATGAATATGCTCTTATCAATTAGGTATGTTATTAACTTCCCAAAACACTTATAATCAGCCCTTGGCCGAACCCTAGAGGGGGATTCACCACAAAAACTCATCCATTCACTCCCACACACATCCATCCATCCCAAAACACCATTTTGTAACCCAGAAACACAACCAGCCATTCCACCTTTTTCCACCATCATTGCCGAGTCCTCCACCACCTTCCAACCATCAAACACTCATCCACACTCAACCTACATCCCTTGCCGTGCCTCTAAACACCCCAAAATCCATTCTACATCATCAAAACAACCCAGAAACCATCATCACCCAATCTGCCGCAAGCAAGGGAAAGGAGGCAGATTCACTCAATTGTTTGGCTCTTCATTCTGAGTTGTTGAACAATTTTAGGTGTATTCTAACTTATATTTCACTTTCTAATTCATGTAATCTTTGTTTTTCTTTGAGTATGATTGGCTAAATTCGTTTTGGTTAAGGGTGTATTCGAAACCATGATTATATATGTGAAATAAGTTGATTACTTCCAGTTATCGTTGCATAAGTCGTGAATACAATTTGCTTAACCGTTTGATTTAGAACTTATTCTTGTATGTTGATTGAGAGTACACGCTTAATTTGCATGCTTGAATCTAGTGCTAGGGTATAAGTTTGTTTGACCTAATCGTTATGAATTTATATTCGCAAGTAGTGAAGGTCGCTGGTCACGATCGTGTTAAGTAGATTCCTGGCAGGAGTATCGTGCTTTTCATAGTTACAAATGCCTTGTCAATGCTTATGATTTCCAAAGAACGTAATGATTCTAACTTGTGTCTTTCTAATGTTGTTCATATAGAGAACTTGTTAGGAATAATTTGGTTGCGATGCATATTCATCCAATTCAATGATTCTAGGGAAATCTGGAGGTTAATTTAAGCGGACCTAATTAACTTAGAGTGTCGAGGTTCATAACTTATTGAATTGATAACTGGAAATTGATTTACGTTGCATATATTTCATGTGTGGAGAAGAACCCCTTAGCTATTCCATCATCCATTGGTTCATCACAAATTGTCTTACAATTTGTTTTTCTTTACAATCTGTCCATTAAATTTAATTTCGTCCAAACACAATCCCCCCATATTTTGTTAAGTCTTAGTCATTATAATCTGTCTTATTTTGTGTTTTTAAGTATTTTGAGTCACAAGCACTTTCAAATTCGTCCAAATCAAGTTTTAGTTTCTGTTTGAGTCAATTTGATTGTTTTAGGCAGTTTTGAGTGTTTCAAATCTGTTTTGAGTCATAGTAGTCTAGTTAGAGTCTTTAAGTTTAGTTTTTGTGTTTTTAAGTCAATTTATATTAGATTAGCACCCCTAGTTAATCCCCGGTTAGAACGATCCCTACTTACATCATTACTACAATTGTCACAAATAGGGTTTAATTTGTGTGTCACATTCGTAACGCATCAATAAGGAATTAGCTCAAAAGATGAAACATTATCCAAAACCTTATCCAACCTTATCCAACATTATCCAAAACCTTATTTTATCTTATCCTATCCTAACCTTATCATGCCTTAATCCTAGCTGCAAGGGGACCTAAATAGATATTTCTATAACCTATTTCTAGAAGCATTCTCTTCTAGAAGTCCCAAATCAGCCACAAAGCACATTATTTCTAGAAACCCTACAAAGGCGGCGCCTATTCCCTTCTAGAAGGTCTTGCCTTGCCTTGCAAACCATTCCCTCTTTCCCTCCAATATGTGCCGCACCCCTCTAGGCCTTATCCCTTTTGGATTATGATTTATAGGGCCTCATTCCTTGTGGATTTGGGTTACACAAATCCTTTTATGAAACTAATTGGGCCCAACCCTCTCCTAATCTAATTAACCCTAGGACTATATATATTTTTTTTTTTCAGCCACAAATTTGTATCAACCCCTTATGCCATTCAGAAACTCCTTGCCGCAAGCCCTAGCCTCCATTCTCTATCATCCATTCAATCACAACACCTCCATACACAATCTGCCGCACTCTACCACCATAACCAGCCATCATTCATCATCCTAAGGAAGAATACATCATTCAAAACCCCCAAAACCATCACCCACACCTTGTGCCGCAGCAAGGAAGAAGGAAGAAAGCCCTAGACGTGTATGCCATTCAACTTGGAGTTGCTGGAACGTTTTAGGTGTAGTCTTTCTTGTGTTTTTCAATGTTTAATTTCAAGAATCTTTGCTTTGCGAGTATGAGGAACTAATCCCTTTTTGGCTAGGGGGAATTTCGAAACCATGGCTATATTTGCATTATGATTTGATTACTTCCAGTTGTGATTTCATGAATTGTGAATTCAATTTACTTATCTATTTGAATTAAAACTTGTTTATGTATATGGATTGAGAGTGTACACTTAATTTGCATGCATAAATCTGATGCTAGGATATAAGGAAGCTTCACCTAATCGTTGTGAACTTATAGTCATAAGTAGTAAAGGTTGTTAGTCACAATCATGTTAAGTAAATTCTTGGCATAAGTATCATGCGCTTTCATAGTTACGAATGCCTCGTCAACACTTATGATTTTCATAGAATTTAATGATCTTTGATTGTTTCTCTATTATGCGCTTTCATGTAGAGAACTTTTGAGGAATAATTTGATTGCAATGCGCTAATTCCATTCAATTCAATGACTTGAGGAAAATGTGAAGGTTAATTTCAGCGTACCTAATTAACTTGGGGTGTTGAGGTTAATGATTCATTGAAAAAGCAACTGGAGATTGTTTTGTATGCAAGTATGTCATGTGTGGAGAAAGACCTCCTAGCTAGCCCATCATCCATCTAACTTCACCAAATTTGTGCAAATCTGCCTAGTTTAAATTCTTGTTTTGTTTACTTTATTTTCGTTCAAAACCAAATCTCCCTTTATTTTAGAGTGTCTAACTAGTTAAAATCTGTTTTAGATTGTGTTTTCAAGTGTTTTGAGTCAAGTTAGAACCAAAATTCGTCCAAAATTGTGTTTAGAGTCAAATTTGTCCAGTTTGTGTTTTTAGGCAGTTTTGAGTGTTTTTAGCTTATCTTGAGTCTTGTGAACTTGTTTTGAGTCTTTTAAGTTGAGTTAAGTGTTTTAAAGGCTAGTTTTATCTATTTGAGTCAGTTTAAAGTGTTTAGCAATCCCTCCTAATCCCCGGTTTAAGAACGATCCCTACTTACCTATATACTACAATTGTCAAAATAGGGTTAATTTGTGTGTTAAGTTAATTTTCGCATCAATATACGTACAGTATGCACAAATTCAACCAATTCATGAACCAAATTCAAGTGTGCCCAAATATAGACATGCATGGATTATGCATGTAGTATGCATGGATTATGCATGTAGTATGCACGAATTGATGAACAAATTTGAATCAATTAATTTCCAGCAACCTCTAAACCACATGTGACATCCCACATCGCCTAGGGGTGTGATCCTTATATGTATATTCTCATCCCTACCTAGCACGAGGCCTTTTAGGAGCTCACTGGCTTCGGGTTCCGTAGGAACTCCGAAATTAAGCGAGAAGGGGGCTAGAGTAATCCCATGATGGGTGACCCACTGGGAAGTTGCTCGTGAGTTCCCAAAAACAAAATCGTGAGGGCGTGGTTGGGACCCAAAGCGGACAATATCGTGCTACGGTGGTGGAGCGGGCCCGGGAAGTGATCCCCCTGGGCTGGGATGCAACAATTTGGTATCAGAGCCTAACCCTAGTCTCGTGTGTGCCGACGAAGACGTTGGGCCCCTAAGGGGGGTGGATTGTGACATCCCACATCGCCCAGAGGTGTGATCCTTATATGTATATTCTCATCCCTACGCCTTTTGGGAGCTCACTGGCTTCGGGTTCCATGGGAACTCCGAAGTTAAGCGAGTAGCGCGCGAGAGCATTCCCAGGATATGTGACCCATCAGGGAGTTCTCGTGTGAGTTCCCAAAAACAAAACCATGAGGGTGTGGTCGGGGCCTAAAGCGGACAATATCGTGCTACGGTGGTGGAGCGGGCCCGGGTTGTGGTGGGGGCCCAGGCGGGGATGTGACACCACATGCACACCTCAAATTAATATGGAAAAACTTAACAATACAAAACACTAAACTGCACCCAAAATTCCCAACTTTAAGAAACTTAGGTCGAAATAATGAAATTTCATTTCAAACTGTACCTCTTTTTTTATTTTTCCATTGAAATTTTTTGAAAGGATGGATAACACAATCGCCTATGCTGCGAAATATATAGAACGGATTCAAAAGTTAGCGTCGATCAAAAAATAATGTGCAAAAGGGCCACGCTGTTTAGGGTTAGGGTTCTTGAAGCTAAGGGTTTGGCACCAAAGACTTTCGAACAAAGGTGCAACCTCTAAACCACATGCACACCACAAATTAATATTGAACAACTTAACAATACAAAACACTAAACTGCACCTAAAATTCCCAACTTTAAAAAAACCTAGGTCGAAATAATGAAATTTCATTTCAAACTATACCTCTTTTTTTATTTTTCCATTGAAATTTTTTAAAAGGATGGATAACACAATCGCCTAGGCCGCGAATTACATAGTATGGATTCAAAAGTTAGCATCGATCAAAAAATAGGGTGCAAAAGGACCACACCGTTTAAGGTTAGGTTTCTTGAAGCTAAGGGTTAGGCACCAGAGAATTTCGAACAAAGGTGCAAATGCTGACTGGTTTGACAAATTAATCCATGTATATACATGGGCAATTAGGTTATTTCAAGCCGTAGAAATAATCATACTCATGTCCCATTGTTGTGCATTGCACAATGCTCTCTGCATATTTCGTTTGTCCTATTTCAGTCCTAAGATTAAGAAAGAAAAAAATCACTCTTTACAATGTCCCTAAATAATATGCAAACTTTACTCCTTGAGAATCAACTAGTGGATAATTGATATATTCAGATAACTCCAAGACCAAGCATGGTTACAACTTAGCAATACAAAACTGACGATCACCGTCGGAATTAATCAATGCACAGCATCATTATCAATATCGATCACTGAAAGGAGAACTTTAGTAGCTTCTCCAACAACACGAAACAACAAAACAAAAACCCACCTATTACTATTTGATGGGGCTCCCTCACAAAGTCACAACACCAACACCAACCCCCCCCCCCCCCGCTCTCCTCCTCCTCCTCCCTTTTTTCCCTCTCTTGTACGCGGCACTCGCTCAAAAATGATGCCTACAAAACTATTACCACTGACTACGTACATTAAGTACGTGGAACACCAGAATCTTCAAACAGGAAACTGGTCTTCGACCGCATTGTTTAAACTAGTTATGTTTTGAGGGGCTGGAGTATTCAGATTCTGTCACTTCCGATGACATTTCACTGCTAGAACTCCCTTCATTCCTATAGCCTGTTGATGCTAGTGCAGGGTTCCTCGGAGGATCATTAGCTGCAGGCTTTGCCCCTTCTTCTGCTAGTCTTTTCATCATGTTCATGATAGTTGGAACCAACTTGGTCGACAAGCATAGAAGCCCGGGAAGCTGTAGGCACAGTATCACAGTTAGAGGTCAACTTCTAAATCACCTTTTGCAATAAGATATTGTGGTTACTGGTATTATATGACCAGTCCTATCTTAAATAGATTGGCAAGGGATGAGGGAGGAGAGATAAACTTAAAATAAAATTTGATACTCACAGCACCATTACGGAATTCACCCGCAATGTCTAGCTGCACCCATAGGGCTTTAACGAGTAAAAATCCCACAAAGATGACGCACAGATACAAAGGATTTCTGCCATGAAGGTATATGAATTTGTGAGAATAGTGGTAATGGATAAAAAGGTAGAACACCAGCATCGTCATCTACCTCCACTAAAGGGAAGCATGTACCTTAAAAGTGTCATAAATTCATTGAATCCCAGGATTATCAAGGCAACAATTGCCCATGGAGGTGGCAGCCAGTTGTTATTACGCTTGTTAGCTTCCTGAAAAGTAAAATAGCATAGGAATGGACTAGGTGTGATTATCAGTAAGTTAAACGCAGAGAAATACTAACCATTAAAGAGCAATTGATAAAAATATTTATACCACGTGAATTGGTCAATGTATTCATCTCAACCGTGGTGACATTTTGAATTTGATATGTGCTGAGAAACAGTAATCATTTATGCAAGGCAATAGTAACTCTGCACGACTCAACTACAAAATATAAGCCAAGAAGCCTCTTTAATGATTTGTTTTTAACTCTTTAACTCCTAAGAACTGTTCTTTAATTTCTGTTATTTACCAACAAAAACAAAAAGATGTAATATCAAGCTTACTGAGTAATTTAATTAAGAAAATTCTGTCTGAAACTCTAAAAAACATAACAAAATCTAGTAAGGCATTTAGATCAATAAAGGTATAAATGTAAAGAATGGTACCATCTAAATCTAAATCTAACCTACAAAGCTAAAACACACTAAAACAATAACAGGCCACTAAATAATGCTTTATAGAAGACAAAACAGTTTATGGTTTCCATTAAGAAAAATAAGAAATCATAGAAAAAGGAAAAAGAGAAATGATAGCTAGCATTACAGGTAGTCTATCGTACCTGTGCAGAAATAGCCTGAGAAACACTGTACTCGGTCTCTGCTTTGAATTGCCTCCACAAAGATTTGCACTGGACAGGTGTGATCAATGTTTTTGATGCTGAAATCTGCATAGAAGGGGGAAAAGTCACTAAAGCTACTTGGTGCTTACAGGCAAAACTAAAGGCTACCAGCAGTACCACAGAACAAGCAAACGAGAGAATACATTGCCAGAGTAACTTATGAACTTATTTATCAAATAAGCATACTTAAGTCTGAGTGTGTCTCTGATTTCACAGAAAGGCGCAAGTCCGCATGGCCTTCTGGAAAAATACTTAGCTTTGACGCTAAAAGACCAAAAGGGACCAGTTTTTTCAAGGCTTGAAATACCTAAGCTAACATGGCTTTCTAATAGATGGGATCACTGCAACGCAGACTATAAATTCACATGCAAGAAATGAAAAAAAGAAAGCCACCTCTTGCCAAGTGCTTGAAGCCAGTGGGTCAGCTGCTGTGACACTCCTATCTTTAACAGCAGCATTTGTGGAATCCACCAAGGCAAGGGACAAAGTATTCTCAATATTATCAACGTCATCGTCATCCAAACGGATTGCGGCCATAACAGAAAGCAATTTTAAAGACTGCAAAATTGAATATATAGTTAAGGAAGCTTTAGCGAAAATAGAAACACAAACTATAGATAATACAACAGAAATTATGACATACAGCAGAACGAGCGGTTTTGGTAATTGCTCTAATATCTTCCTTCCCAGTCCACACACGTGGCATTGAATCAGAATCATGGCTAAATAATGTCATAAACCTGTAGGAAATTTTAAACCATCAGAACCATGACTAAGTAATGTTGCAAACCTGTGGACAAATCCACACTTAATTTCCATAAAATAAACTCTTGAAAACATTTTGACAATTGAATGTCTCAGAACCATGGCTAAGTAGTGTTGCAATCCTGTAGGCAAATCCAATCTTAATTTCCATATTATAAAATATGAAACAATTAGACAACTGAATGTGACCATTGAAAGGATTTCCTACCTGTCCTTCATACGAATCAAAACCCTTCCAGCCTCTTCCTTTGTTTTCGCTTCTACCACACCTCTTGCATATGCCTCTAGATTTGCAAGTATTTGGCCCTTAGCTTGTTCATCCATATCAAAACCGGAAAGTGCACTAGAGAGCCCAGAGACAGCTGATTCTGTCTCACGCCGGAAAAGTTTTCTTATTGAGGGCCAGGTCTCACTATTAGCACCATCTAGAAGAGCTTCTGCTGGTGCTGACAATGCAATCTTCAACTTTCCCTGAAAATATAGTTCAATTATCAGCCAGGTCCATTAGACAATTCAATCATAAAAAATATCAGGATTGAAAATCATTGAGAAAAACTTCTCGCTACTATATCCGACACAATGTAACCAGTCCAACTAGCTAAGTTATTGCTTGAACCCACTTCCCCTTTAATTTTCTTTTGCAGTCGAATTTTGCTTGGGCTTTTAACTACCTGTTGCCCCAATCATTTCACAAGGAACAATGGACAAAACATGCAACTATACCTCATAAAGTGCAGTAAGTTCAGATAGCTTAGCAGCATGAACTGAAGCAATACGGGCTTCTATATCACGTTTAAGCTTATCCCTTACTTTAGATGTGTCCCAGTTTGCTAGTGTGATAACAGCATCTGCACAAAATGTGTGAATACCACATTGTACTTTAGAAGCATGTAAAACTCAAATCTGTGGAGCCAAATCCAAAATCTGTTATTTTGAAGTCTCGCCCTTAGAACACATTTACTCAGCAGGAAGCAACAGGTCACTCAACTTGTACTTGAATGTGTTCTAAAAAGTGACTTGTGTATTCTTCGCTTCGTCAAATTAAAGGCTTCTCATATTTTGTAATTCAGTTTTTCGGAGTGTACATTCTAAATTGTAAATTGTTCACATATTCTTCACTTCATCAATTTAAAGGCTTCTATTATTTTGTAATTCAGTTTTTTATTTTATTTTTAGTTTCCAAATTTAGCTAAAGGAATGGAATTCCCAAAACACACCTGAACATCCTTCATCAAACCGAGCCATAAAGGACTCAGAGCAATTATGAGCAGCCGCTGAAAATCCCTCCCCACCACTCAAGGCCTTATCAAATGCTTCCTTGAACTTATCCAGAGTACCAGATCTTATATGTCCCAGCAAAGCTTGGAACGCAGGTTGTACAAGCTAACAGAAAAAAATAAGAGAAGGAAAAAAAACCATAAAAAGTGATTAAGCGAAGACATGAGTAAGATGGAATTGAAACTCAATTTATATATATATCGGGATTATTACTTGCAGCAATTTTTCTTCAAGCTGCTTGCGCTTCCCAGTTCTAACACCTTCATCAAAATACGTAGCCTCTGCATCATACCTAAAATTGCACAAATAAACATATTAATCAACTAAATACAAAGAACTATTCAGCCACACAAGTCAAAAGTTGGACTGCAACAGAAACTTTAAACTGCTCAGTATAATTAAAGCGAAGGAATGTCATTCGCATATTTCTGACAAGAAATTTAATGAAAATCTGAATACAAATTGACATATCAGTTGTGTTGGATAGGCTACATAACATAAAGCATCATACTGATGAGTTGATACCAAACTATTTACTTTACCCTATTCTTAGTTATAATTTATTGGATATTTTGGATGAATTTCGATACTTTGTTGTAAATTTCAATAGTAGGACATGCGAATCTACTTTGGACATAAAGCGATGAAATAGATGAACTTTGGAGTAATTCCAATTGGAGTGGGTTTGCATGTGGTGAAGAAAAGAAGGCCTAGTGCGCAGCTTTCCCACATTGACGTTTCTGGACTTTTGGGTATTTTGAAGGTCAAGATGGCATATTTTGAGGAAGGTTCCTTCTGAAGATTTGTTGGGACATCTCAAGTAGACATGGCAATTTCTTACACGACTCGTTAACACGACACGAAAATAACGGGTTTCGAGTCAACACAATAACTAATCGGGTCACATGATAAGAACCCGTTAATAGCGGGTGCTTAACATGTTTACATGAGAGTGACACGTAGGTAACCTGTTTCGACACGATAAGAAAAAAGTTATTTTTGATGATTTTAATTTTTTAAACTACGAAACTTACTATAAAATACAATAGATATAGCGGATATGTCGTATGTATATATTGTTTATTAATTATTATTGTATCATTATTCTACTCACCATAATCCATAAACCTTAAATTTAAATTTAACCGTCCATTGTAGTTTACACTTCATTCTACTCACCGAATTTCATTTTTCAGATTTTCTTTTTTGAAAAGTGAACTTTTAGCAGATGTAGAAAAATGAACAGTTCAGACCATTGATATGACATTCCAATATTTACGGTTAACTAAAATATGAGTTTATGTTATATAGTTTCTAAAGACCTTATAAACTTTGAGCTATATTTTCACAAATGGTAAAAACTTTGAACATGATATCAATGATCCGAACCGTTCATCTTCCTGCATCCTCTAAGAGATCATGTTTTCAAAAAAGAAAATCCAAAAAAAAAAAGAAACAAAATTTGGTGAGAAGAATGGAGCGTAAATATAAATGACAATCAATGGTTAAATTTAGATCTATAGTTTATGGAATATGGAAAACCTTAGTGAAAAACCCTTGAAGACAATATATCAAGCCAAAGTTTCAATACCATTTCCCTTGATGATTGATGAAAATTGAAGGGTTTTATTATCAAAAACGTGCAACATTCCTCAACCTTGAAACACAACTCTCTTCATTTTGCATATCTTTGAACATTTGTATTTTGTAGTATGCACTAACTTTTTTCATTAGGCTCTTATTTTGGGGTATGTAAATTTGAAAGACAAATTTTTTTTTTTTTTTTTTTATGTTTTGAAGTAATATTTATGTAACAATGTGGCATGTATATACTAATTTAGTATTATGTTTTACATTTTCAATATTTATTGATTTAAAATATATTTTTCTTAACATGTAACGGATCAGGTCATATTACCTGATAATATTAACGGGTCAATTTTGGGTCTGGTCATATTACCCGTTTATTTTAACAGGTGTTACACGACACGACTCATTAAACTATCCGGTATGACACGAAAACAATACAGACATGAAAAACACGACACGAATGCTAGGTCTAGTCTGAAGCTTTAAAAAGACATTTTGGGACCAAATCGGAGTTGATTTGGTCGGTCGAAAGTCTGATTCTTTCTACAATCCGAATTTGACTTTAAATAGGAAACCTTTTATTTATTATTTATTATTTAGTTAGATTTCCAGATTTATTAAAAAGCCTTGTTTAGGTAGAATAAGGAATAAAACACTATAAATATTGAGTATTGTGTATTAGGGTTCTATCCGCACTACTTTAGAGAACTTCGTTAAGCTTTGGCAATTTGTATTCTTCTTTCAAGGTGTTTTCTATCCACTCTTCTAATAATCATTTTTATTTTTTAATAAAATTCATTTTGCTAGGGTAAGACCACGAGCCTTAGCATGAATATGTAGCTTTATTGAATTGCTTATGATTTTATGCATATCGTGTTTAAACTATCTATATGTCTTGAGGACTGGCCACCATTAGCATGTTTAGACAAGTAATTTGATGCATTTGGTCAAAATATCACCGAGGATTGAGTAGGGCTTCTTGTGGTTGATAATTGTAATTCACTTAAGGCGAATATCACGCTCTTAATGGTTGCATGGTTTTTCAAAAGGTTTTCACAAAGTTTAATGCGTCTTGCATGTTTACATTTGATCAGACATATTGCATGTTAGATATACGTTCTTACTTGAATATCACGAGAATATGATAAGGAAAACCTAACCTTCAAAGTTGCACGTGTAATTCATAAGTAATTGGTAAAACTACATAGGATTGTTATTGGCGACGGCTAAACCCTAGGGCTTTTTACATTTGATTTTTCCAAAACTATTTTATTTTCTCTTTGTTGCCAAGTTTTCATTAAAATCAATTTTAATTACTTTATGTCTTTTTATTTTAATTCCCAATTCCAAAACTTTTTCAAAACTTGTTTTAAATGATTAATTAAGTATTGGTTTTAAATACAAGTTATTCATATCAATCCTTGTGGAGAACGAACTTGTTTGAGCCATTTATACTACAACCCTTGTTCTCTTACAAGTATTTTTAAGTATTTTTATCCCTACTTTTGCAATTGGTAAAAATCCTATCGCATACCAACAAGCCTTCTTCTTGTAACCAGTAAACTAGATCTTCTAGTTCAATTAAGTGAGGCTCACTTAAGAGTCTTATGCATCATGAATTCTAGAACCTAGATGCAAGTGTCTACTCCAAACCTAACATGACCATCAAAGTAAATTCTAGATGTTCACTGAAAGTGCATACTACCTAATTAAGAGGATACTCACAAAACAGTTAAAGAACTTCTCTCTCATTAGATCAAATTGTATCCTAAAGCTATAATGCTGAGAGAAACAGATGAAGATACTTACTCTGAAAGACAAGTGTCAAGGATTGAATTGAGCTTCTTCCCAACGCCAGAAATAGGACCAGACTGAACAGCCTCATTCAACTCATTCCACTCCTGTGATAATTAAGGAGTTCAGGGGCCACAAAAATTACAACATCAACTTTAAGAAGAAAAATGTGGTACTGTGAAAAATAGGTACCTCATTTCCTGCAAAAGCAGCATACTTCTCATTTGCAATTTCTTCACAACGTACAGTAGCCACCATGACCTACAGTGAATGAACAAAAGATGACTAAATAAAAACAGCATGCATATGACATGAATGTCATAAGTGAAAATATATTCGCAGTGTTACCTTGTGGGCTGGAAGATCAAGATCTTTGTTTTCTTTGATGACTTTCCATATCTGTTGTGTACTAAACGAAAACCCTGAAGCAGGAACTACCCCCCGTCGGTCTCCAGCAAGACCACCGGGTGCAATAGAATGATAAAATCTCTGTCTCAAGCTAGTAACCTTAATTTATAAACATAGGTTACCAAAGAACGAAAACAAAAATGTTAGATAAATGTATCTAGAGAAAAGCTAAAGTTCTTTGTACACCAAGAACAAAGAAGCAAATATTAATTTTTTTAATTTGACCTGTTGTACAAGACCAAAAACAATTCTATGAGGTCAACAGACACACATATGCATATATACCTGCTCCTTAAATTGCTCTTCTTTTTCTTCATAACTTGAAAGAGCAACAACCTCAACCTAACCATTCAATCATCAAAATATGTCGAAAACATGGTTGATAGTTTTCACCACAGTAACATCAAATTGCTGCCATTCTTTAACAGTTTATGCCACAAAAATAAGCACATCTCTTTGCTCATATGTCAGAAAAGTATTGACATCTTACATTAAAAAATTCACTTAGTGGAGTTTCCCTGTGGGCTTCAGGCTTAGGAACAGAGTCCCATATCTGCAGCAAAGGATCGAGAAGGTTGAAAATAAACATCAACATAAGTCAGAAAATAACAAGGAAACAAATCACTTACCTTCTGAATGTCTTCTCTAAGAACAGGTTCTAAATTTTCCAATGGTGTCTAAAAAGAGACGAGGATACTATCAAAAACTCAAGCCAGATTTGAAAAGCCTTGCAAAGAAACAAAGCGATGTAACATAAACTAAAAAATGAATAATAAATGCAAAGTAAAATTGGCCTTATCTCAAGCTACGACGTAGAATGCTAAAAGAAAAGAACTAACCCTTGTTTTATCACGGATGACAAACATCAGAGTTGTTTTACGTGGACTAAATAATCGCATCATCACCTGTGAAGCATAAAGTTTAAAAATCAATCTTATGAAACTTATACTAATTGCTTAAACACGAAAGCTAGGTATAAAAATACTTGGAACACAGTCTTCAGGAGAGGCTTGCTTGCAGCTTGCTCACGGCCAATATCATGGCACCACCTGATTGATAAAAATTGCTTCAGAGATTAACTCACAAAGACTATGAAAAATGAAATCCCAAACAATATAATAGTTAAAAGAAAAGTGCAGAGAATAAATACATATTTCAAAAGGGAGAAAGCTCACATGTTTATGAGCACTATATCTGAAACAGCAAGAGCAAAGAGGGCACTCTGCTTCTCGAACGCAGTATCATCCTTTAAAAGAAAAGCGATTAATAATAATCAAACAGTTATGTCATAAAGACTAATAAAGTTGGATAATCCTTTAAAACAGAATAATGCAGTATCATCCTTTAAAACAGAATAATGCATTCTGGTAAAAGTTGGATGGAATAGTTAATAAAGACTAAGAACTTTTGAGAATCCAAGCACAAGGGCGTGGAGGAATATAAACAGGGAACTGGTAATGACGATAAAATCCAAGTACAACCATAAATCAAAATTTAAAGAAAACTAAAGTGGGGTGTCCACCTCTCCTCGTTCTCTTCCATCGGTACCCTCTAAATCCATTACAAGAGTGCAAGGCTCAATGCCAGCGCATTTTGCAGCCCAAATACCTTTAGTTGTTTGTGACCTGGAAAAAAAAAAAAAAAAAAAAAAAAAAACATGTGCCAATCATATTACTGGTCCATTAAACAAAATATAACTAATTTATTTCAGATTGAGCATCATGAGAACTTGCCTTCCTCTAAAAGCATCCATCTCGCGAAAGTTGGTAGCAAATAAATGATTTAATAATGTGCTCTTCCCTGGCCAGACCATTAGTAGAAAAAAAAAAAAAATTAAGGGAAACCTTAACATATCATATCCTGTGACTAAACCTTGGTTCCGGTCCCTAGTCAACCTAATTGTTAGATGAAACCTTATTTGTTTAAATAGTTTGATCCAGGTTGCTAGCATCATTTAAGGGATTTAACTCATGCATTTATGCATTCAATATCCTACAAATTATGAAACTTAAACAAATTTACAATATAACAATTACTTAGAAATGAACAATAGGGTAATATTGTTCTTCACATAATTCTACCGTAAAAATAAGGTACCCACATAATTTTTTTATTTTTTTATTTTTTTTTATCCATACCCACATAATTATTAACATAGCATAAGAAATAACTATTGATATATTTTAAAACATAAATACATATAATTATGGGTACATTCACAAAACAATATGTGTACAAGTTAAATTAAACATATAGGTACATATTAAAATTCAAAATTATGGGTACAAATTACAACTAAAAAGAATATTGGTATAAAGTAAAAAAATGATACAAATTATAAACATAAATATAAATATATAAAAAATACTAAAAAGCAAGGTTCTAGAAGACGCTAGGCGCTAGTCGAGCAGTGAGCTGGGGTCTAGCGCCTAGGCAAACTAGGCGGATCAAGTAAATTTATTATATATTCCGTAAATAAGTACCTCTTTATACTTTTAAAAAAAAAAAAAAAAAAAAAAAAAAACACATAATTGGATTGTGATACATCAATTGCAAAATAAAATGACATAGATTATAAAGTATTAGAACATATTGAAAACATGGGGAACAAACATATAATACATGTTCATCCAAGTATTTAACAAGTCTCTTATATTTTATTGACAAAATAAAATGCAAAATGAACACTCTCTCAACAAGAGAGAGAGCCAAACAACCACCCTTACCCAATCCAAACCACAACGGCCAATACATTTCCCACTGTACCCCTACAGCCCTCCTCTATTTCCTCCTCCTCCTCTCCTCGTCCTCCTCCATCCACGCCCACATCTCCACCCTCCTCTCCCCTTCCCCGACCTCTCCTCCTTCGCCTCCCTCCTCAACTCCTCCATCTCCTCCGACCTCCTCCCCCACTCCTCACTCACCCTCCTTGCCGTCCCCAACTCTTTCCTCTCCTCCACCTCCTACCTCACAATTTTCTGTCTAAGTGAGAGTAGCGACCTAGGCAGTCTAGATGGGCTAGGCGGGCGCCTAACCGGGCTCGGTGGACGCCTAAGCGGGTCTAGGCGCACTTTCTTAATTTTCAAACACCTAGGGACTAATCAGAGCGGTGGCCAGCCGGCTAACACTGGGATTTATTTGAAAATGATTAATAAGTTGAAAATGATTATTAAGTTTTTCATTTTTAAAATTGACATATAATGAGTTGTAAATAATTTAATATTCAAATAATGACATGGAGAAAAGGCACAAGACCTTGATCAAAAATGAAAAAGGAAAAAGGTTTCTATTAATGAGAAAGAAAAATGAGGGATGGGAACCTAATTTATCCTTTAATAAAATACACTTCATCATATGTAAACCATCAACAAAGTAACCAGGGAAAAACGAAGACTTGTATGCTATGCTTGAAACGATAAGAATGCATACCACTACTTTGTGGGCCCATAATGGAGACAACCGCATAAGAAAGCCCGCATTCAGGCAATTTTGCCTCCTTGATAAACCGGTCAATTCCGCTGACATTGAATGTACCATCCCCGTCGATAAGCTGAGTAGAACAGCACTCCTCACTTTTTGCTGGATGAGAGTGTGCTCAAATGTTAAGACAAGAAACAAAATCCACGGATTTCAAAGCTACAAAACATCCTAAAGAAACTGATCAAAAAATTAATCTGCCGACCAACACATTAGGTTTGCTGATTCAAATATCATCGAAAGCATTTACAAAAAACCAAAATCTGCAAAGACAAAGTATAAAATCAATCAAAATAGCTACCATTTTCTCACTGCTCTTAAAATTTCATCCAATTGTATATATTTCTGCATGCCTTTTGCATGTATCACAACAAAAACATAATTTTTGTAGTCTTGAATTTAGAAAAGGTAAAATTTCGACACTGATCTGCAAGTGTCATGCTAATTAACCATACCCCGATATTACATTGCTGAAGACAAAGTTAAATCAATTACATTTGTGTTACAAATGTTTCTAGCTCACCTCAACTAAGCCAAAAAGAATCCCATAACCCACAGAAGACCATCGAATTACATTTCTGGCGTCTCAAGCTAAACTTGATAAATAAATGAGAGAAGATTTTGTTATATTTTCCTACACTTCCTGACTAACAGAAAAAAGAAATGGGATTTTACGATCAATCATTTCCCCTCAATGTACCATTTCAAAACCCCAAAATTTGCATCCAACTGAGGCAAAATCAGGACTCAATTAAATTATAAAAACATGAACAGGTAAACACAAAAACTGAAACCCAATGCAGAAAATGCTAAATGCCCATGACCGCTCCAGGTATCACAATCAGTAAACGTCTGAAATTGATGGCAATCAGGTGCTAAATCGCAATTAATTAATGAAAAACGGAAAATTAAACAAATGAATAAATAAACGTCTGGTTATAATTATGATTACGGTATATAAATCAGATGGATGAGAAGGTACCCATTTGCGGGTGAGATTGGCTTCGACGAGATTGTGATGACGGGCTTCGAAATGTGTGCGAGACAGAGAGAAAGAGAACGATTAGGGGAGGGGGAGAGAGAGAGAGAGATCGATCTCAGAGGAGACAGAGAGACATGTTTTCTCAAATAGTGGGCGTGACTCTGTCTCCATTGCTCCTCTAATTACTTTTTGCTAAATCAGTTTCCTTCTTTTTCTTTTCTTTTTTTTTTTTTTTTTGTTCTGCTAAATGTAAAAACGAATTTGAACGTAAGAAAATTTTATTTGATCCCATCTAATTTTTTTCTACATTTAACTTACTTTCTTCATTCATATTGTTTTCCAAATTTATTACTTAAACTACCCTCTAAAACTCAATTCAAAATGTAAAATTATCTTTACACTCATTCCCTTTATAAAATAACATATCTAATTGAATGTTTTTTTTTTCCAAAGAGGCGTCTTTTGCCCCTCTATAGTTGCATATGCCGTAAAGGACTAGCATTTCCATGGCTGCTTTTTTTTTTTTGGCAACCACAACCCATCTATGGACTTGAGATCCAAGAGATCATTCCATAAACTGACACACTCCGACCGAGGTCAGGGCGTGCTGGCCGTCACACGAATGTGACGTAACCATGTGTACGTGCGGAAGCTAATAAAGTATTAATATAAAAGTAGGAATAATTTAAAAAAACTAGCATAAGTGAAACACAAATTCAGAGCAGGTCTACAGCAGTCCAAAAGAAAGGATGCGACAATAGTACACCCGAAGGTGACCCTACGCTGGTGAGTGTTTGTCAGAAAAGCCGGGAGAACCCTCTGCGAAACCACCGAAATTGCTAAGCAACTAAAACCTGGAGGGGCGCAAAACAAAAGCGTGAGTGGGCAAAAACAAATCTTTTATAAAACCATTTAGTAAAATACATTCTAACCCCTCGCCGTAAAACCTGTATACTTCCCAGAAAATAAACATATATACGTAAGTATAGATATGCCAAACATGCTCAAGGGTATGCCAATCATGCTCACGAATATGCCATGTCAAAACCTCATACTGAAATGCAAGTGCTCAGGTATATCACATAACGATAACATATAATCTGGCAGCCGGAGTCACCTAACGTGACCTGTACGGCTGCATATAGAGCTCAAATCTCAAACTCAATAACTGAACCTGCCCACGAGTCGGAACCACCTAAAGTGGTCTGTACGACAGGCCTGGGTGTAAAACATATATACGCTCTAGTGCTACGATCATGTGAAGGCTGTGCGAATAATCGCGGGTCACCTACGAGTCGGAACCACCTAAAGTGGTCTGTACGACAGGACTGTGCACCTAACATGGATCCAAGCTGAGCGTGTGGTGCGGGAGGTGAACATCACGTGAAGAACTGTGCCCTACTCTGGGCGGGAGCACTAACACCGGGGGTGCAAGTTATGAGCACTCTAAGCATCTCAAACTACTACTAAATGTAAATATGAATAACATTTACCTGGCACTTACCTGTGCGTCCACAGCACCCAATATGCATATGTATATGTATACCACTACTAATGTAAGCAATGATGCATAAACGATAATAATATGGTGCATGGCATAAAACACTTAACCCTTTTTAAACAATTTCTGGGAAAATAAATGTATATAGGTATATACGGAAAACAAAAAGCCCACTCACTGGTATGTGGAAGGGTCGTAGCCCCCCTACCTCGAGTGACCACGCTCGTCCTTGGGATACGTATCACCTATATGCGAAACAACTATAAAAACGTTAATTTTAAAGCACATAACCAACTTCTCGTAATAACTTCTCATACATTGCTCAAATTGGATAATTGAATATACTAACGTGCTCTACACAACCTCAGGATCACACCAGAATTTTTAGAAAAAATTTTCTCCGCCGCACGAGCCCCCACGCGCCGGCCAAGGCACGACCACATGCGCCGGCCACGCGCAGGCACGTGCCTGGCACGTTAACGACGTCAACTGACGCCTTGAGGAATATTTCGTTAGTTCTAACGGATTCCGTCAGATTTGACGGAATATTCCGTCACCTTCTCCGGTGAGTCTCCGGCGACGTCGCCGGCGCCGGAAACTGGGAAAACCTGCAACTTACGTTTTCTCACTCGTTTCTCAATCGTTTTCCACGATTCTTGCACCAAATTAAAGCCTAGAACTAGTAGAACAACGTTAGACCACTTTTAAAGCCTAAAAATCACGGGATCATACCTGTCTCCAAACTCAAAAATCGCCCAACATCAAACCAGGCGATTCCGACGTCCACTTCCGTCAAACGAAGCACTCCGAGGCTCCTTGGGACTCCACCAAGCTACCCACGAGCTTCAAAATCCCTAAAACGTGATGAATAATTTTTGCATGAATAGTACCCCAAACTGTCTTCGTGAAAATGACGTGAAAACGGTGAAGTTCTTACCTGAAAATGGTACGACTGTGTTCCTCTCAGTCTCACGAGTTCGAAGGTGTAGTTGGTTCCCTCGATCTGCTAAGGTTTGATGGTTCTTGGTGTGTGTCCGTACGTTTTCAGAAGGAAGAGGAAGGAAAGAGGACTCGGGAGAGAGAGAGACAGGGAAAGACACAGAGAGACAGTGAAGGTGAGAGTGTGTGTGTGGCCCAGTACCTGCCAACACCACACCAAGCAACCAAAAACATGACGAAAACGAACTAGGGGCAAAGTTGTAATTTCACACGTACGTTAACATGAATTTTGGGACGGGATGTCACACTTGAATTTGCCAAGAGAATGTTATGCGAGCTCTAGTTCAGTCCCTTTTAAATTGAGCATTTTTATGTACTTTTTAAGAAACTTTGAAGTGACATAGGACTGGGTGTTTTGCTGCTATGTTAATAAACAAATAAACAAATTGGAGCTATTTTGAATAAAAAAAAGGTGCAAGAAATGCCACCTGCTAGTTCGTGGTTAAGGTTAGCAATCTTTATTTGCATCAAGAATCAAGTTTTATGTCTTCGCAGTACTAATCAAAAGTCCTTGCACTGGTGTTTTGGGGCGCATACAGACGGCAGAGAAAAACAAATATAATATAATATAAAAAGTATGGAATTTAATCTAAAGAAAAAGCAAACAAACAAAATATCCATAAATCAAGTCATACCTTAGTTGGAGGATTAAAAACTTCAAAATCGTCATCCATCAATAGAAAAACTTGTTTTTCTCTATCAGAGCTATTAGGGTTTTAATTGGAATGAACATAGAATTAAATAAAGGGTGATGCTAGATTGCTAGGGTTTAATTATAGTATGTGGGTCTATTGATAAATTTGACTTTTATTATTAATTTCATTTCGTACTTAATAGTAATTATGCAATAGGATAAAATAGACAATCAACATTTAAAATTTAAGTTGAGTGTAAAAAGAGGTTAGATGGGCTTAAACAAAATTTCCCTTGTTAGTAGTTCAGACAAAATTTGCACTCATTGTTTGGTTAAAAAAAAAAAAAATTCATTTTCTTATACTAGGTAAAGGTACGTTTGTGCTTTCTATGATAAGTAATAGGAAGAAAAAAACTTGTTATCCAAGTAGTATAACTTGTAGAATGAAAGATTCCCTAGATTTCATAGGATTCTATATTGAATTTGCTACACATTAACGCAATCATATCATATAAGTATATTCACAACACTCTCCATTGAGTGTGTAAATACGAAAGTGGATGCCACATCAGATCATCAAGCAAAAGTAGAAGCAGTTGATGAAATTGAGAAATGTCAAATGAGCAAATGCGAATATCAACAATAAACGGATGCATAGATAGTAAAACTCACAAACCCTCACCATGGTAAAACTCAAAGTGGGATAAAACCCCATAGTCTAAGGAGAAAAGTGAGAAATGCATTAAGTCAAAACTAAACGCCTTCATGATGCAAGTAGGATGCACATAAGGGTATGACCAGCCAATGATGGGTTCCCCATTGAAACCTAGTCAAGTAGAAAAAATTCAGTGGGATCATGTCTCAAGGTCCAATCATTGTGGAAGCGTCACAAGCCAAACTTAAATTCATGCATAAAGGACGAAATGAAGAGTATGCAAATTTACGATCATGTCGCGCCAATAAAATAGTAGTTTATTAGATGCCAAGCCCATGCAAATAACGCATATTTATCATGTCAAGCTGTATTATAATATTAATACTTAATATTATGATATGAGTCACGCCATGCTAAAATGAGCCCAAGCCACTTAACGGGGCTTGTCGAGTGATTCGTGGTGTGGATGGTTATGGAAGTTTACTAGACCTATGTGGAATTAGAATTGTGGAAGACTTTTGGACTGCATGGGAGTACCAAAAGTGCAAGCCCATGATTTTGGCTTCACGTGGGAAGGCTTGAGAGAGAATAGGTTTATCCTTACCCTTTCCCTTGCAAACCAACTAGGATACTTAGGAAACAACAAAAACCTAAACCTGAGCTAACCAAATCACATGTTTATCTAGAGTCGCACACCCCTTTTCTTGCGTAGAAATGAATCTTTCCTTTCCAAGCTCACACAGGAAAAATAGGAGAGAAAGTAAGGATGAGCGTTACCAAAGATAAAGTCGTGCTATGGGACATGGTCCAAGAAAGGTGTTGTGGAACTTGGTCCAGGAAAAGAGAAACTTTGGGCAGTGTGCTCTATCAAGCTTCACAGGGCTCCTAACCTTTGCAGCATTATACTAAAAGAGAAACCTGTAACTGCATCCATGATGAAGGAAGACTTAGATGATTTGGAAGAGGAAAAGAAACCAGGAAATTCCCAAAGTTGAAGCTTGGAAGGATCCTTGCTTCTATAAATACAAGGCACGCTGTAAAGGATGAGAGACACAAGCAGGGAAAGAAGAAAGACGAGACGTATTTACAACTTAACTCATACTTATAACTTCATTCATTATTTCAACTCAACCATCATACGACCAAACACAAATCTATAGTAGAATTAGAAGAAAAAAAAAATATTAAAGTGGAATTGACAAAAAAGTAGTGCTATTTACCTACTTACTTTTATCTTTAATACATCATTTAATTTTTGTATCTCCTTCAATTTACCGGCTTTTATAGTCGAAAATTGGTATGAGGAGGGAGAAGTAATTTGGCATATAAACACTATACTAACGTCACATCTTGACAATAAAAAGAAGGATCCATAATACAACTCTACCTGATCAATGAAGGACTGGAGATTAGCTTATGCGCTTTTGTCCCTGGGAAAATCTCTGTAAACACCTCTCTCTCTCGATCGAATCGAGGTAGAAGAAGAACAAGAAGAAGATGGGTAGGAGGATCTCCGCCCCTACAACCACCACCAGAACAACCCTTATCTTTACCGTGCTCCTCCTCATCTCCTCGTCCCACTGCTTCTACCTCCCGGGCGTCGCTCCTCGCGATTTCCACGTTGTAAGCTCTCTTCAAATCTCCATTTTTTTTTTCTCTTCGAATTCGATGACCCTTTAATTGTTTATCACTTTAATTGCTTTTTATTTCGTCCTTAGTCGCTGCATTGTGGCTGAATCGTTTTGGGTTTGTCTTCGTTTCCACTGAACCAGTGGTGGATCTGGGGTTTTGGGTTTGATCTGTTTTTCCTTTTAATTAGATCTGCGATATGGGTTTTCTGGGTTTTGGGGTTGGGGTTGGATTTTTGAGCTGGTAGTTTAATCTTGTCGTTACTTTTAGGGAGGTGTAGTCAATTTGAATTTCACAGGGTTTTAATAGATTTGTTAAGGGACAGATTTTAAAGGATTTTAATAGATTCTACAGTTCTATATGGATTTTGAAAGATTTATATGAATTTTCATTATAGATTTCTATGGATTGTATGAAATTCTTTCATGGATTTCTAAGGATTTGTGTGGACATTTTTCATGGATTTTTATCAAAGTTACAAATGGCTAATATATTTCTTCCCCAATTTTTATCTAATCACATCTCATAACATATTGACCCAAAATCTCAGTAGTATCAAATTCATGTAAAAAATTGCCACAACATTACACACATTATACGAAAAGCAATTAAAACCGACAGAAACTTCATTAGACAAAGGGCGGAGGAAAAAAAGCTCAACCAATTCATCAGATACTTCTTTGTGGCATTTAAACAAACAGCTTGTAGGCCAAAATTGCATAACCCTAGTTCACCAAACCAGTAAAGGGAATTCCCGAAAAACAATTTCTTTCCACTTTCTGATTAAACAAAAACAAACTCAATTGCCATTTTCACGTATTGAATCCAAATCAACGAAAAACCCAAATTTTTTTAATTGCATTCATCTAACCCACCAAAAAATTGTTCCAGTTTTGATAATTTAAATTCTTTTCGACGGCCCCAAAAAAATTGCAAATGAGAAGTGGAAAGAGCACGGTAATAAAGCCAAAAAAAAAAAAAAAAGATAAAATCCCAATTCAGAAAAATCATGCTCCAATTGTTACTAATCTTCCCAGAGGAACAAACCAAATGCAGAAAAAAATATAGCAAAAATGCGAAATGCAAGTTTAGTGGGGAATGCTTGGAACTCATGCTAGGACAATTCGTCTTTTATGTTTGGCATGAAAAGAAATCATATGGGGGAGGGTTGGATTGTTGATGGGATTGGGTATTTATACCACCCACCCTCAAATCCATCAAAATCCTTCATCCACCAAAATCCTAGCAAATCTTTAGCATTCCCACTACACTTAGATTTGTATGGACTTTTAAAATTTTAGGGGGGTGTAGTCAAATTAAGATTTTAAAGGATTTTAAAGGATTTTAAAAGTGATAGATTTGATAGGATTTAAGAGGATTAAAGATTCCTACAAAATTCATATGGATTTTTAAGAATTTGAATGGATTGTGGTGGAAGGATTTGAAATCCTAGGGGGTGAGGTTGGATTCTTTTTGGTATTGGTTATATATACTTTTGGCTCTCAAATCCCACAAAATCCACAACTTATTGAAATCCTCCAAAATCTTAATTTTTTGAATACGCTTAGATTTGGATGAATTTTAAAATCCTTTAAAATCTTTTAATTGACTACACCTAGATTTTAAAGGATTCTAAAATCCTTTAATTGACTACACCTAGATTTGAGTGGATTCTAAAATCCTTTAAAATCTTTTAATTGACTACACTAGGATTTTAAAGTCTTTTAAAATCCTCTCAAATCCAAGTTTGACTATTGATTACCCATAGATTTGGATGTATTCTTTAAATCCTCTCAAATCCTGATTTGGCTACACCCTGATTTTAAAATCTTTTAAAATCCACCATCAAACTCCTAATTGACTACACTCTGATTTTAAAGTCTATTAAAATACCATCAAATCCAAATTTGACTACACCCCCCGTAGTTGCCTTAGAGTTAAGGTTTTTGTGTGATTTAGTGGAGTAGTTGCTTTTATTTCTAAAGTTTTGATTGAATTCGGCTTTAGTATATTTTTTGGTGAAAAGTGATTCTAAGAATCCGTTTTGGGTGCAGGATTACAGCATTTTTTTTCATAAAAATGTTAGGAGGTCAACTTTTTTACGGTATTGAGTGTAAAATATGGTTGGAATTATGATATGATATCACCATCAAACGAAATTTAGATAATCCA
The DNA here is from genome assembly GCF_963583255.1 of Pyrus communis. NCBI lineage: Eukaryota > Viridiplantae > Streptophyta > Magnoliopsida > Rosales > Rosaceae > Pyrus > Pyrus communis. The sequence continues at coordinate 11,346,674 of NC_084813.1, read as the reverse complement.
AAAGCAACAAATCGTTCACCGCTTCCAAAAGTGAGGAGCTTGTTAATGCACTCATAGAAATATGAATTCTTATTTGTTCAAGATTTGTTGTATTCTTTTTTTTTTTTTTTTCAAACATAATGGGATTGTGGAAGTGTATGCTTGGAGAGAGTGAAGTATCGATGTACATTTTATAGTCTGCTCGTCTCGAAAATTGTGGGCATGCATTGGTGAATGTTGTTGGGATTTCTGTTAATTCGATAGTTTTCTGTTGTGTCTATCATAAGAATGATGCCAGAATATTCATTGAAGTGTGACCATCCATCTGTTGCTGATTATTAGAATTGTTTTTTTGGCTTTCAGAAGATCTGATTGTTTCAAGCTTGCACCATCATCTAGCATTTGTCATTTCATTGTAATTATTTTCTGTCGAAGTTGTTAGCGAACATTGGGGTCAAGTTCTTTCCTAAACAAGTTAGATGTATGTACATAGTATTTGAACTCATGTTACAGTTCCCTGGCTGTTTCTCCAACATACATGAGCTAAGCCGTCCCCCTTCTTCTGGGTGCCATATTGTGTCTGGCTATAAGTTTATATTTAAAAGTATGATTACAGCTTGTAGCCTGAATGTCACATTGAATCAATTTTGACTTTGGAACACTATTATGTTCCCTTTCCTTGTTTGCTATATTACTACACAGAATACTAATGTTTTTACTGTGGTTGTCTTCTTTCTGACAGGGAGATGAACTTTCTATTAAAGTGAACAAATTGTCATCTACAAAGACGCAACTTCCATATGATTTTTACTTCTTAAGATATTGTACTCCCCCACAGATTGTAAACAGTGCAGAAAATCTGGGGGAAGTTCTCCGCGGTGATCGCATCGAGAATTCTGTATACATGGTGAGCAGTTATAACCCTTTTTTCATTTTGGCGACTCAATTAGTATAGAAGTTTTTTTAACAATATTTTCAATCTCAATCTCATTTATTTAACTTTGCTTTTGAAACCTCTATTTGTAAATTCTTTTCCAGTTCAAAATGAGGGAGGAGCAGTCCTGTGTAGTTGCTTGTCGAGTAAACCTTGACGCTGAATCTGCAAAAAACTTCAAGGAAAAAATTCAAGATAAATATCGAGTACAAATGTAAAGCAAAAATGTCATTCCTGTTTTTTTTTTAGTTTGTAATTTCAAGTATTCTCTTTTTTGAATTTCTAAGTGTCATTCCTGTATGATTTGTCTGCTTTAGATTTACGTTAACTTAATTTCTCTCCCTGGTCACATTCACTTATTTTGAAGTCAAAGATCATTTTATGTTTCTTAACGGTTTGATTGTGACCTCTGAATTGGACTGCAGGATTTTGGATAACCTTCCAGTCGCTGTTCTCAGACAAAGGCGGGATGGAAGTCCCTCAACAACTTATGAACATGGATTCAGTGTTGGATTCAAGGGAAATTATGCTGGGGTATGCCTTACAAACTAGTTGCTAATGTTGAAGTAGGACTCATTTATGTTATCTTATGTTTTATATGCTATACAGAATAAAGAGGAGAAATATTTTATTAACAACCACTTGAGTTTCCGAGTTATGTATCACAAAGATCCTGAGACTGATTCTGCTCGAATTGTTGGATTTGAGGTTACTCCAAACAGGTGCTATATCTTTTTCCTTCTCCCTCTTCTGGTCAGTTTGTTGCACTTCTCGTTTAATGTATGCCACTTGACCTTGATTAAGTACAGGCTTGTATGTTTGGATGATAGAAATACTGTAATGCAGTTGAAACTTGAAAGTAAAAGAGAAGAATCTGCATACATTTCTCTTGTGATGCATGTCCAGTTGACCTCTGCTGAGTACATATTTTGTGTGGTCATTTACTTATAATTTTGAAGTTAGAGAAAGAAAGTGTGGTATTCTATTCTTGATCCCTGGAGGGTCTTTCCCTTGCAAAAGTCTAGGTCTTTCAATGTAGATGTTTATAAGATTGACGTTATAATTAGCTGCATAGTAAAGAAGGGTGTACGATTTCTTGTTGTACTTTTGTGTTCCATCACGCTGTATGCCCATTTTAAAGCATGTAATGGGTTTCTTGGCCAAGTAGTGAATTCCTTAGTTATATAACCTCTTCGTTTTAATTGACCTTCAAAAAATAATGCTTTGCAAACAAGATTCAGTATGAAGAAACCAAGAGTTCTTGAAAAGGATCGCTTTCTATTCATTAAGATTGTGAATAGCTTTATTATGATTCTCTTATTTTCTTATACGCCTCTTTTCAATAGTATCAATCACGAATATAAGGAGTGGAATGGTAACAATACTCAGTTGGCAACGTGCAATAAAGACACGAAAAATCTACCACCGCGAAGCAGTGTTCCACAAGAAGTTGACAAAGATAAGGAGGTTGTGTTTACATATGATGTCTCCTTTAAGGTACATGATTTTTAAACCCTTTGGCTACTTTTCTTTCTTCCTTTTACAAACTTATGAACTTTGCTTTTCTTCATTTCTACAAACTTATGAACCTTGCCTTACCCCTCCCTCCCCCAAGGAAAGTGAGATCAAGTGGGCATCTCGTTGGGACACGTACCTCCTCATGAATGACGATCAGATCCACTGGTTTTCAATTATAAATTCATTGATGATTGTCCTCTTTTTATCTGGTATGGTGGCTATGATCATGATGAGAACTCTTTACAGAGACATTGCCAACTATAATCAGCTGGACAGCCAAGATGAGGCTCAAGAAGAAACTGGATGGAAACTTGTTAATGGAGATGTTTTTAGGCCACCAATCAATTCCAATTTACTTTGCGTCTACGTTGGGACAGGGGTTCAGATCTTTGCAATGACACTCGTAACCATGATATTTGCATTGTTGGGTTTCTTGTCTCCTTCCAACCGAGGGGGTCTCATGACTGCTATGGTTCTCTTGTGGGTTTTCATGGGCTTATTTGCTGGTTACTCCTCTGCACGATTGTACAAAATGTTCAAGGGTACAGAGTGGAAGAGGAATACCTTAAAGACTGCCTTCATGTTTCCAGGAATTCTTTTTGCTGTCTTCTTTGTGCTGAATGCTCTAATTTGGGGGGAGAAGTCTTCTGGGGCTGTGCCTTTTGGGACAATGATTGCTTTGGTTTGCTTATGGTTTGGAATATCAGTGCCCTTGGTCTTTGTGGGTAGTTATTTGGGGTTCAAAAAACCACCTGTTGAAGACCCTGTAAAGACCAACAAAATTCCTCGGCAGGTGCCAGAGCAGGCGTGGTATATGAAATCAGTATTCTCTATCCTTATTGGAGGCATTCTTCCATTTGGAGCGGTTTTCATTGAGCTGTTCTTTATCTTAACATCAATTTGGCTGAACCAGTTCTATTACATCTTTGGCTTCCTTTTCATAGTGTTTGTTATCCTTCTGATCACTTGTGCGGAGATAACAATCGTGCTGTGCTACTTCCAGTTATGCAGTGAAGACTACCACTGGTGGTGGAGATCTTACCTGACCGCTGGCTCCTCTGCTCTTTACCTTCTCCTCTACTCTGGTTTCTACTTCTTTACCAAGTTGGAGATTACAAAGTTTGTTTCGGGCATCCTTTACTTCGGGTACATGTTAATTGTTTCATATGCCTTTTTCGTCCTGACCGGAACCATTGGTTTCTACGCGTGTTTCTGGTTCGTTCGAAAGATCTACTCCTCTGTGAAGATTGACTGATCTAAAGATGCATGTAGAGGTTGAGGGCAAGATACAAAGATGAGATCTACATGAGAAAGCAGAAGGGTGTTCAAGTTTTCTTTGGCTTTCACAAGACGAGGATAAGAGACTTTCCGAATCTCACTGAAATCTCCTATTATGTGTATTGTAGAATAGAGCTTGACCTGTTCTTTTCATTTACGCTGTTGTGAAACTCTACTTTGTAGTTTTAAGCTTGTTGCTTCTATATATATCAGCCCTGCACTTTTACATAACGATTCTGTTTCTTGTACTTGTTTCATTAGTTCTCTCCATCTGCGAGAGTTGAAACCATAACATTTGTACTAGAACCTTAAAGAGAGGGCGTTAACCCGTCCATATACGACGACTACTGCTCCCTGCTGGGTACGGGGAAACGTTCTTTCCCGTCTGTGATTACAGAGGCAAACATAGATATCACAACCAGTATTGTAATGCATTGTTTTCAGACATAATAGTGGAATTGCTTGCTCAGCAAGCTAACATCTACATATCTGAGAAACCGTACAATTTCATTTGCTCGTGCTTGAAGTATTGAACTTTGGTTTATAAGAATTCAGCCAAAACTTTCTATTTTGATTTACCTTTTACAAAACTGTGGCAAATCCCAGGAGCTTAAAAATGTAAAATCGATCGAGCTTCCTCTTATACAACATTCGGGTTAGGTCAAAATCCATGACTTCGTGATGCCAACATATTGTCATCCGGCCAGATTAACCTGAAAAACCACAGGGTAGTTGATGGTACTCGCTGCCGTTACAGTGCATTTCTGAAGCGCAAGAGATGATAATCAACAGTAAGACACAGCCATCAGCTAGAGCACGATCTTGATTTCCTATTTTTCTGCCTGCATGTGATTTTGCAATTGAAAATTCAAGCCAACGAAGATGGATTTGGTTGATTTGGGAAAAATGGAGGGTCGAATATTAGTTACGAACCAGAATGAATCCTTCTTTTCTTGTGCTAGTAACTCTTCAAATGATATTTCAGTAGATTCCACATCTGTGCTCTCCATTTGTTCTCTGGATTTGGCTTTCAAGTCGATGTGGGTACTAATTTCAAACATCTGCGATCATACGAAAAAGCTATTTATCAGTTTATCTTATGAGATGAGGGCAAGCAAGAAAGACACTTCATTTACAGAACGAAAAACAGGGCAATAGTCTTCAAGAGACCAAGGAGACCAAGGTCAGTTTCGCTCATATATGAAGCCAAACTTCTTTAGAACCAACTTTCAAGGGATCTTAGGTGAACGAGGAAAATTAGACCAGCGCCATCTATTTTAACCCGCCATCTCAATAGGTATATCTAAGGCCTCTTATCGTTTATTGTTCTGTGAACTAAGGATTTTATATGTATACTTTCTTGTATGCTGGTGAAAGCTTAAGCTGTTGTTGGAGCCAATTGTAGACAGATGCATCCTCTTCCAGTCTCTTCTGTTCTAACTCTAGCTTGCACATCTGTAACATCAATGAATAAATCCGCTTGAAAGATGACACGAGTACTTGGTAACATTTCTACCTACCAAATTCCAAAACTTTTTTTGAATTTAACCAGCCAACCTGTTGATGTAGGCGGTCAAAAGAAGATCTGTCTGCCTTGAATAAGAGAGCTTTTGTTATTGTGAATTTACGTTGAATGACATCAGCTCTGTCACAAAAAAGAACAAACATAAGGGCAGACAAGCATAGTAAACTTTCTATAAAAGACTCCGAAAAATAATCATGTGTTTCATCTTTAAAAACGACAGGGGAAAGGGGTCCCTTGGAATCAATTCGAGAACATACTTGTGCTGTAGCTCATTTCTAGCGTCCACCAAGCAATTAGCGAACTGTCCAACCTGCATATAAGAGAACGAAAAGGATTAATTTAACTACCCCTCTATCATTAAACTATAAAAAGATTATGCCTGGCAAGTCATGCTAAACCCTGAGGGAATGAGAAGAACAAGAATGGAATATCTATTATATGGTTCAAGGTATCTACCGATGTTTCTTTATCCACTTTCTCAATTTACCATATTCTGAATATACAGAATCACGATGAGGCTTCTGAAAAAATTATAGCGTAAAATGAGCAGAAAAAAATCTTAATCTTGCTTGTATAGCACAACAAAGACACAAACAAACAATGAATTACACTAATTCCCCATGCTGTGTACTCTAAATAATAAACATAGGGTGACGAATGATGATTTTGGCACTCCATAAACACCGTTAGATGACCATCTGCACTCCTCATGTGTGAGAGTGTAGGGCAGTTTGAATCAAGTTATCTGATTTATCTATAAGAATAAATCAAGAATAAAAAGCGCAGAAATAATCAGAAAGAACAACGATGCGGAGATATCAATTAGACATTTTACTCCAGAAGAAATTCCATCAAGTCGTCAAGTCAAAATTTATCATTCATTATTGTGTGATGACTAATGAGGCGTTTCATAGATTTTACAAAGTTAAATAAACCGAGCTAAGTGCTTTTTGGTTACTACTAAACCTTATTCTGCTTATAAACTTAGACTTGGGGTTGCTTGTTTCCAAGAGCAACCCTATGATAATCTCAAAAGCCAAATTGCAGTGGGAGGGAGGAGGAATCAAGCAAACGGCCAACATTTTACCTCATTCTCAACCTGCTCAAGACTCCATAGACATTACTTTCAAATAACTACTGTAAATCCTCTTATTTTCAACTAGGGATACCAGACATGTCATTTGGCTTAACCATCTAACCAACAAAGTCAACCCTATACTTGCGCACCAATGGCGTAACCAAATCTTCTGAGTCTAGCATATACACGATAATCCGATTACTCCTACCAATGCAGCACAAACACTCCATCCTGTGTATTTCCCCATTGCAAATTTGCTAGGAAAATAATGGAATTTAACTCAAGTTGCTCAAATACCAATTTCAAGTGTATCTTCAACTCTATTAAAGGCAAAGGCGATATAGAACAAGTCACAAATCAATTCAGTGATGCTTTCGACTACTGGACTCTCGCGGAATGGAATGATTTGAATATCGATTTATTAGTAAAAAGCCGTCTCCTACATTTGAATTGCCAAAACAAGAACTTTATGTGTAGTTTTTGGTTTGTACATTGATAATGATACTATGAGCACCTTAGGGCGCCCGCAAGATATGTTTTCAGATATCGCTATACAATTACAACTAAACTCAAACAAAATTACACGAGCAATAAAACCATAACTCAAAGAAAATATATTCCAAAAATAAATTATGAAACTTTTGGGAGTAAAATTTAAGAGCCTGACCTGAGCGAGTGTCAATTTCTCGGACTCATGGCACTTCATGAGCTCATCGTATTGCCGCTTGATCTTCCTCTGAGTAGCACTACTCGATGATGTAAACGGGTAAAAACATACCAATTCCTCCTTCACCCGAGAGCCCAAACCCGGACCCGAATTCCCCTGACCGCACAAATCTTCACTCCCATCTTCTTCTTCCTCTTCCAAATGCGACGACTTCTTCTTCTTGGCCCTCCTCTTCTTCTTCATAGCTCCCTTATGCCCCTCCGACCCGACTGTCTCCCCGTCCAAACCCGACCCGGCGTTATCCGGGCCGCCACCCTCACTGTTCACGAACAAGCTCGCCCATTTGGAAGAATCAGAGGGCAGGATCTCCACGAGGAGTTTGTGGGGCGGATTGTTGAAATGGGTCGGGTTATTTTCACGGCCCGGATGGGTCTTGCCCAGAGTTTGGGACAATGAACGTTTGAGCTCGAAAAGGTCGTCGTAGGTCTGCTGCTTGTGCTCTGTTTTCTGCAACTTTTTGAAAACAGAGAAGGAGAAGAGGAAGAGGGAGAAGGTGACGAGGAACACGAAGGTGCACAGAGATAACATGGGTGTTTGCGTATGGAACTGGGACTGACACTGTATTGGGATTGGAAATTTGGAAGCCAGATTGGATGGATACGAATGTGAAGCCGCCATTAAAACGCGTCGGCCACAGAAAACAGAGGAAAAAAAATGTGGGCTTTATGTACGTGTATAAGTGTATATGTATAGATGTTGGTTTTGTATTGGATTGAAGTGGTTGGGAGGTTAGATTGAAAGTGAGGGAAACTGAGAGGAGAGAGAAAGAGAGGTGGTTTTCTCACAGTAGGCTGCTTTCCACTGAGTCTTCTCTCGTATTCCTTTTGTGTTGGTTTTGCTTTTTCTGAATTTTCTATGGAGGATTAGATTTGGGCCTACGCGTGTGACCGTGTGATGTCGTTTTGTGTCACTTAACAAACTCTCTCACACCTATACGTCGTTTTATATACGCTTTACATTAGCGATTTTTTATTCTAGGCACTCCAAATTATACGTATACTAAAACTGGATTTCCCTAGCACTGTTTTTCACTGTTTGTGAATAGTAAATGGCGGTAATGCTCCCCAACATTAGTCTTCAGCGTTTGCTTTTGCCACTTTTTCTACAGTGATGTGTTGGATTTGCCAGGTGTCCAGTGATGTGTCTGATTTGCCTTTACTATCCAGGTGTCCAGTGATGTGCCGGCAAAGCTATCCAGGTGTCCAGTGATGTGCCGGATTTGCCTTTGCTATTTTGATGTGTCGGATTTGCCTTTGCTATCCAGGTGTCCAGTGATGTACCGGATTTGCCCTTGCTATCTAGGTGTCCATGATCGGTGAAGCCTTTCTTTTGGTTTGTTCATAGTTTTTTGAACCCAGCTACGGAGAAGGTTATGCACATGTCCATCATCGTGGAAAGAGGAGAGGATGCAAAAACTCTAATTGCTTCCAAAAAGCACGATCTGCATCTCTCATTCAACTATCTCTCTCCAAGAAATCCATTTCATTCAACTCTCTCTACAAAAACCCAAAAATGGCTTTGGAGCACTGAAGACGAATTGAAGCACGAGTGCTTCCGATTTCAAGAAGCCTTTGATCATGGCTATCAAGAGTCTGATTTATGAATCCCAAAGCAGGTGACATTTGGGTTTTTTTAATTAATTTGTTAATATAATTTTTGTCTTTTAAGTTTGGGTTTTCAATGTTCATGCTTAAGGGCTAAATCTTTGCATGAATTTTTTTTGTGGTCAACGGGTATTTTAGCTTCAAAGTACATGAATTTGTGCTAATTTAACTCTTGGATTGTTAATCATATATATATATATATATGTAATTTATCTCATCAGCAACTAATTATCTACTAATTTTAGCTTCTGGCTGTGAAATTTATTATTCTTCAATTTTCGTGTTTATCTCCTCTATCATCATCACTTTTCGTGGTTATGGTGGGCTTTCATTTTTAATTTTTTTTCCACATGACTTTAAGGACATCCTCAAGTCATATGGTATTGTCTTCTTTGCGTGTCTCTCCCTCTCTTCGACAACAACACCTCTAATTGTTCTTGGTAATTATCGAATCGCTTATGTGTTTTCTTGGTATTTAGGATCTAAGATTTTTGGTTTATGAAGAGTAGCTGTAGGCAACGTATGAGGTACCCCTTTCTTTTTTCTGTATTTTTTTTGTTTAATTTCTATTTCATGCGTGGTGGAATTCTCTTTGATAATTATTGAATTGCTTCTATATTTGCTGGTATTTAGGATCTTTTTTTTTTTTTTTTTTTGGGATTTTCAAGAAGCAGGGGCAGGTAGGGGTGAGCAAACAAGTACAAAAACTAAGGGTCAGGGCAGGTACGAGCCGGTTCCTAATTTTAAAAAAGAGAAATGGGGTGGGCCTTTGAAATTTTTGGTTCGGGCCGGTTCCTGAAATATAAGAATTGTGGGTACCCGGACCGGCCTGTTTGTAATTGGAATGGATGGACCAGATTAAAGAGTAAGCTACCATCTCTAATCTGAACTGTTAGTTTTAGTTTTACCCTAGGTTCTCAATCTCTCTCGTCTCGAGCCCTCGATTGTGTCACTGGAGACTAGACCTCTCGCCGTCAAACGTGCATCGTCCCCTTCCCTCCGTCACTCTCCGTCAGTTCAATGGGATTTGGCAGCTGGATGAGAATTCAAATGGGTAGCAAATCGTATTGGCGGATTTTCCCGATCCGCATGTGGGTATGAAAGATCTTCTCGATTCTCCTTCTCTCCTCCTCAACGACATCACTGTCGTCGGACTCAAACTCTAAGTCGTCGGCTCCACCTTCACCACCACCTTTGGAGCTCAAAAACCCTTCAGAACTGACCTATGTACTGCCTCCATCTCCTCTGTCACTTCTTGACAGCCCCAATTCCTTCGGTAACCTCCGATTCCCATCAATTTTCTATCTTTTAGCTTTTTGTTATGATGATTTTTTTCGAGTTGCTCATCAAGTGTTTGATATGTTTTGCCTATGAAGGCTGTTTTTGTTATGATGGCTTTTTCCGATTCCCATCAATTTTCTATCTTTTAGCTTTCTGTTGTGAAGGTTGTTTCTGTGATTTTCTTCTCTCACAAAACCCAGCTCTATTCTCACCCCAAAAATCGAAAAATAAAAAATATAAAAGCCCAGCTCTCCTCATGAATTCATGCAACAGAGCTAATTGGTAGGCGGAGGAATCGAAGCCCCCTTCACCTTACTACCCTCAATTTCCATTACAGTCACCATAGTTGACTGTAAATTTTGCTTCCTCTTCCTTCAATCTACTTTTGCTTTCTACCCAATTGTCTAAAGCACATTTTTTTTGCATGTGAGATCTTCTAATTCCTCGAAAATTGCAGTTTTAGATATCCTTCCACAAGCTTAATCTGCCATAAAGGCACAAAACCCAGGTGGGTTTTTGTGTTGGAGCTCTGAAATGGCCAACTGCTCAGAGAAATTGGATACTGCAATTGGTGAGTTTTGAGTTTTTATTTTTATTTTTTATTATTATTATTTTTATTTTTTTTTTATTTTATCAAATACCCATGATTCCATTTGCCCTTGATAATGGCTGCATGTTTTAAATTTCACTTCTTTTTGTTACAAGCCTGTAGTAGCTTACTAGATTTATTTTGTTCATTTTTATGCTGTTAAATAGCAAAATTGCATCAAAACTTTCAGGAATTGAGGTACCACCTTAAGAAGTCATTCTTAGAGCAGGGCAGGGCCTGTTGAAATTTGAAGCTCAGTGGAAAGATCTTAGCAGAGAAAATGAGCAGCGGCAAGTTCACCTGCAACAAATGGTATCTAATTATTGTTCTCTCAATATAAATCAAGTTAACTTTGGTTTTGCATATGGTGCATTTTCGTGTTGGTTTGAATGTGATCTAAATTTCAAGTTAGTGCATTGCCATTGCGGTTCTTCAATCCTTACATTTATTCTAGACTTCTACTTGTTCCAGTACTTATGTGATATTCAACGAAGTAAAAGGGATCTTGTCAAATCCCGGCCCGGGGCGGATCACTTCCCGGGCCCGCTCCTCCATCGTAGCACGATATTGTCCGCTTTGGGCTTACCATTCCCTCACGGTTTTGTTTTTGGGAACTCACGAGCAACTTCCCAGTGGGTCACCCATCATGGGATTGCTCTAGCCCCCTTCTCGCTTAACTTCGGAGTTCCTACGGAACCCGAAGCCAGTGAGCTCCCAAAAGGCCTCGTGCTAGGTAGGGATGAGAATATACATTTAAGGATCACTCCCATGAGCGATGTGGGATGTCACAATCCACCCCCTTTAGGGGCCCGACGTCCTCGTTGGCACACTTCCGGCCAGGGATTGGCTCTGATACCAAATTTGTCACATCTCGGCCCGGGGTGGATCACTTCCCGGGCCTACTCCACCACCGTAGCACGATATTTTCCGCTTTGAGCTTACCATTCCCTCACGTTTTTGTTTTTGGGAACTCACGTATTTCAAATGTATTTCAATCATATGTACTCACATGTAACTTACCTGGGCCTTCTCAGCACCATGCAACAATATACATAATTATAGTAATGCACATTCTAAAATATGATGCATACATGATAAGTTACTTAAATCGTATTTCTTTTAAAATACGTTTTCTGGGAAATACTTCAAGTATACGTATATATATACTGAAAAATAACTGCCCACTCACTGATAAGTAGCCGGTTCGTAACCTCCTCGCCTTGATTGGTTACGTTCTTCGTCTGTATAATTTTCACCTACACAAAATAATTATAAAACATCATTTAAACGCACATGCACAAACATTCGTCAATAACTTTCTCATACGTTGCTCAATTTGGGTAGGTGAATATACCACGGTGATCTACACGACGTCACGAACACGTGACAATTTTCAGAACTTGATTTGGGTCTCTCACGCGCCCTCACGCGCCACTTTTACGCGCTGCCCACGCGCGCGTCTTCTTCCTCGCGTCGCCGGACTGGTTTCGCCGGAGGTGGGTGTTTTGCTGGAATTTCTGGGTAAACTTCAAAGTGTCATAACTTCTTCATTTCTTAACCATTTTCGACGTACTTTATATCAAAATGAAGGTATTGACGAGACGAACACATTCATACCTGCCTTGACCCCTAACTCGGCGTGGATTCACCAGAAAAAAACCCCGAAAGCTCCGGCCAAACTTTGAACTTGTCGTTCTCCGTGTTCTTACGTCCAAACACTTCCAACGAACTACTCCAAGCCTCCTTAGGACCTCAAGAAGCTTCCTATAAGCTTGAAAAGTCCTAAAAATCAACCAATAAAAAGTTGATGAATAGTACATAAACCGGAGTTCGTATTTTCGACGTGAAAACGTTATAGTTCTTACCTGAAATTGGTATGGTTGGACTTGTATCGTCGAAACGAAGAAGATGGTGATTTTTGTTTCGTCGATCTGTGAAGTTTTGATGAACTTGTTGTTTTGGCCGTGGGTTTTTTTGAGAGAGAAAGAGAATGAGAGCTTGAGCTTGACGGGAGAGATGAGAGTTGAGTGAGTTTGAGGGAGTTGAGGGAAAAAGAGAGAGTGAGGGACAGATGAGAGGAAATCACGGAAAAGAAAAAAAAGAAAAGGTAAGGTTTCCTGTGCAATCCGTGTGTGCACAGTGAAACTTAATCATTCTTAATCATCATAAACGGTCGAAAACGTCTCTTTCATCCAACTTTAATAAAGATTTAGGGTAATTAAACACACTTCACACAAAAGAAAATGTTATTTCGGGACGGGTCGTCACAACCTACCCTCCTTATAGAAATTTCGTCCCCGAAATTTACATAATCAAAATACAACACTAATAGTCATAAAACAATCTCGGATACATCTCTCTCATCCGATCCTCTGTTTCCCAAGTAGCCTATTCCACCGAGTGGTTCCTCCACAATACTTTTACCAACTGTACCGTCTTATTTCTCAGAACTTTCTCTTTCCAATCCAAGATAGTCACTGGTTCTTCATCATAAGTCAAATATGGGATAATCTCCAAAGGTTGAATTGGAATTACATGCAATAGATCTGCAATGTAATGACGAAGCATCGAAACATGAAATACATTATGCACTTTAGACAGTTCTGAAGGCAACTCAAGCCTGTAAGTAACTTCACCAACTCGCTCGGTGATTTGATAAGGTCCGATATACCTAGGGCTTAGCTTATCATTTTTCCCGAACCTTACAACTCCCTTCCAAGGCGATAGCTTCAAGAATACCTAATCATTAACTTCATACACTCGATCAGTAGCATGCCTGTCCGCTAAACTCTTCTGCCGATCTTGGGCCGCTTTCAAGTTAGACTTAATCACTTGGACATTCTGAGTAGTCTCCTCCACTATCTTTATGGAGAAAAGTGTAAGATCTTCACGGATCACAAGAGTCTTCAGTACATTTTCATGTATTTCATGTTTCGATGCTTCGTCATTACCTTTGGAGATTAGCCCAGATTTGACTTATGATGAAGAACCAGTGACTTTCTTGGATTGGAAAGAGAGAGTTCTGAGAAATAAGACGGTGCAGTTGGTAAAAGTATTGTGGAGGAACCACTCGGTGGAAGAGGCTACTTGGGAAACAGAGGATCGGATGAGAGAGATGTATCCGAGATTGTTTTATGACTATTAGTGTTGTATTTTGATTATGTAAATTTCGGGGACGAAATTTCTATAAGGAGGGTAGGTTGTGACGACCCGTCCCGAAATAACATTTTCATATGTGTGAAGTGTGTTTAATTACCCTAAATCTTTATTAAAGTTGGATGAAAGAGACGTTTTCGGCCGTTTATGATGATTAAGAATGATTAAGTTTCACTGTGCACACACGGATTGCACAGGAAACCTTACCTTTTCTTTTCTTTTCCGTGATTTCCTCTCATCTGTCCCTCACTCTCTCTTTTTCCCTCAAACTCACTCAACTCTCATCTCTCCCGTCAAGCTCAAGCTTTCATTCTCTTTCTCTCTTAAAAACCTACGGCCAAAACAACAAGTTCATCAAAACTTCACAGATCGACGAAACAAAAATCACCATCTTCTTCGTTTCGACGATACAAGTCCAACCATACCAATTTCAGGTAAGAACTATAACGTTTTCACGTCGAAAATACGAACTCCGGTTTAGGTACTATTCATCAACTTTTTATTGGTTGATTTTTAGGACTTTTCAAGCTTATAGGAAGCTTCTTGAGGTCCTAAGGAGGCTTGGAGTAGTTCGTTGGAAGTGTTTGGACGTAAGAACACGGAGAACGACAAGTTCAAAGTTTGGCCGGAGCTTTCGGGGTTTTTTTTTTCTGGTGAATCCACGCCGAGTTAGGGGTCAAGGCAGGTATGGATGTGTTCGTCTCGTCAATACCTTCATTTTGATATAAAGTACGTCGAAAATGGTTAAGAAATGAACAAGTTATGACACTTTGAAGTTTACCCAGAATTTCCGGCAAAACACCCACCTCAGGCGAAACCAGTCCGGCGACGCGAGGAAGAAGACGCACGCATGGGCAGCTCGTAGAAGTGGCGCGTGAGGGCGCGTGAGAGACCCAAATCAAGTTCTGAAAATTGTCACGTGTTCGTGACGTCGTGTAGATCACCGTGGTATATTCACCTACCCAAATTGAGCAACGTATGAGAAAGTTATTGACGAATGTTTGTGTATGTGCGTTTAAATGATGTTTTATAATTATTTTATGTAGGTGAAAATTATACAGACGAAGAACGTAACCAATCTAGGCGAGGAGGTTACGAACCGGCTACTTATCAGTGAGTGGGCAGTTATTTTTCAGTATATATATACGTATACTTGACGTATTTCCCAGAAAACATATTTTAAAAGAAATACGATTTAAGTAACTTATCATGTATGCATCATATTTTAGAATGTGCATTACTATAATTATGTATATTGTTGCATGGTGCTGAGAAAGCCCAGGTAAGTTACATGTGAGTACATATGATTGAAATACGTGAGTATATACATTTGATATACGTACGAAATACAGTTGATATACGTATGAAATGTGATTGAGATATGTTTGAGATACAATTGTGATATGATTGAGATGTGATTGAAAGCTCATTTACTTGCACATGTATATAAGTGCTCCCGCCCAGAGATAGGGGCATAGCCTTCACGTGTATGTTCACCTCCCGCACCGCATGCTCGCCTTGGATCCAAGTTAGGTGCACAACCTGTTGTATAGACCACTTATGTGGGTTCGACTTGTAGGTGACCCGCGATTTATCGCACAACTTCACGTGATTGTAGCACTAGAGCATACTATGTTATATACGATGATGAATTGCAGACCACGTGAGGTGGTATTGATTGTGTACAGGTTATACATATATATACATGATGAGATGAGATGATTATGAGCTATATATATGCAGCCAAGGGCTGAGTTGATTATGATGATAGAGTATGAATTATGTTTATAGCCGAGCGTTGAATTGATTATATGTTATACCCTCAGATTCACATAGAAATGTTGAGCATTCAGTTGTGACATTTGGCATGACATACATTCATATTGTTCAGCATTTTGATATATATTACGTATATGATTATATACTTTACTTCTGGGAAACTATACTTGTTTTACGGCGAGGGGTTAGTATATTCAAAAGAGAAAAGAAGGTTTTGAATACGTTCGTTTTGCTGACCCACTCAACTTTGTTTTGCGCCCATCCAGGTTCTAGGTAGCGTATATCGGTGAGTCTCGAGGTGTCCAGCTGAAAGTTCTGACAAACCACCACTCATGTAGGATCATCGTCGAGTGTTGTTAAATATGTACATCTTATGTTTGACTGCACTTAGACATTGTGCTCTGGTTGTGTAATTACACTTAAACTTTCATTAGAACCTATCGTATTTGGTTTTAATTAGTCGTACTTTTCTTATAAAATATCGCTTCCGCATAGCGCACATGGCTACGTCACGCTCACGTGACGGCCAGCATGCCTTGACTAAGGTCGGGGTGTGTTAGTTTGGTATCAGAGCTCTAGGTTGCAGTCCTGCATATTTTGTGAAATTCCCTAATTCTTTCTGGTGTCTTCTGTCAGAACTATGCCGCCTCGTAGAAATGCACAAAATTCTTCTGAGCCTGGTTTTCCCGATATCTCTCAATTAGGGGAAGCCATAGCCGATGCCATTCAAGCTTCACTTTGCCCTCCTCCGAAAACTCCTTTAGAGTCAGTGTACAACTTGAAATTACCTACTTTTAGGGGTGATGAAGGACATGAAAGGTCCGAGCGTTGGCTTGAGCATGTAGAGAAAACTTTTCGAGTTATGCAGAGTCAAGGTAATCTCCCTGCTGAAAGGTGGGTTGAAACTACCGCTTGGTTTCTAAGTAAAGAAGATGCATCTTGGTGGGAACAGGAATCTCAAGGATGGTCGCCTGAAGAGGTAGCAGACTGGAAGAATTTTAAGGATTCGTTCTATAAGAGGTTTATTCCTCCAGCCTATCTTGATCGAAAGAAGCAGGAATTCGTCAGTTTGAAGCAAAGAAAGATGTCTGCTAATGAGTACTATCGGAAATTTACTGACTTGTCTCGATATGATTCTGATATTGCTGCTAATCCTGTTGAGATGCTCAGACGTTTCAAGAGGGGTACTAAAAAGAAGTGGCGTTCCATCGCTACTATTGCAAACTGTACCACTTATCAGGAATTTTATGAAGTTCTGTTGAACGTTGAGGATTCGGAGAATTTACCCAGTGACAGTGAAGAAGAAGAAAAAGACAAGAATCAGAGGCGAAATGATAAGGTTAAAGGTCAGCTGTATCAGGGACCTAAGAAAGCCTATTTGGTATCAGAGCCTAACCCTGGTCGTGTGTGTGCCGATGAGGACGTCGGGCCCTTAAGGGGGGTGGATTGTGACATCCCACATCGTCCAGGGGAGTGATCCTTAAATGTATATTCCCATCCTTACCTAGCACGAGGCATTTTGGGAGCTCACTGGCTTCGGGTTCCACGGGAACTCCGAAGTTAAGCGAGAAGGAGGCTTGAGCAATCCCATGATGGGTGACCCACTGGGAAGTTGCTCGTGAGTTTCCAAAAACAAAACCGTGAGGGAATGGTAAGCCCAAAGCGGACAATATCGTGCTACGGTGGTGGAGCGGGCCTGGAAAATGATCCACCCCGGGCCGGGATGTGACAGATCTATCGGACACTCTTCTCATGCTTGGTTCTGCGTAGTCTTTCCAATTAAAAGCCATGTTTGGACTGAATTTTAAGGAATTTCCAAACACAAAAGAAATAAATTAATATTGTTCAGAGATTTTTTTGCAGAAATTTAGAGCTCACACACCCTTTCAATGTAAATTTTATCTGAACGTATTCCGTTTGCAAGGCATAATTGAATATCTGAACGTATTCCGTTTATTTTTTTTTTATCTTTTCCACCAAAAAAAAAAAAAAAAACCCAATGGACCCGTGGACCCGACCCATTTTAACCGGGCAGGGTAAGGTCTAGTTCCTATATTACAAAGTGTTATCCCTAGCCCGACCTTGCCCGTGCCCATCCTTAGGGGCAGGGGTAAGAGGTACTTTTCTTTCGTTTTTATTTTATTATTATTTATTTTTAATTTTTTTAATGTTTTAATTGTTATGAAATATATGAAAAGATTGTATGAATCTCATGTGTGTTATAAATAGACAAAAGTTGAAGAGATAACCTTTCTAAGGACAGGAGCGAAGCAGATGCAAAATATCACACTATGACTTTAGTAGCTATAACACAAAAAATGATGGTAGATAAAGAAAGGGAGGGATACTAATATTATTTCTCTTGCTTTCTTTCGCAGTGCATTTGATAATAAACGGAGTGCTCTATTTATGGAGCGATTCTCGTAACTACAACCATCAAAATACAATGATGATACTTTTGAAAGTATCAAACACTATTACTCATTATTACTAAGTTTTTGGGCATTTTTTTGAGTGGGCATTCACCCCTAATTCTATAACACTCCCCCTTGGATGCCCACATATCAACATCAGTTGACTCATTAAAACCTTGCTCAGAAAAACCTAGTGGGAAAAAAACCATAGCGAAAGAAAAAGAGTATAAGTTTACCTGGATTGTTGATATAATGTTAAGTATGCTTATGTTGCTTCGGTAAAACATTGATAGGAAAAACTCTGTGGGAAAAATTCTAGTTGAAGGAAAAAGAGTACAACAAGCATGTATCATGGATACTTCCCCTGATATTTATCTCTCCCTGATTCCGCATTCTTAAAATTTAGCTGATTGGTAAATCGACAGAATCTGATACTCTGCACTAACTTTTGAAACGTGCACTTTGGTAGAGACTTGATGAACAGGTCTGCCAGATTTTCATTGGAACGGATTTGTCTGATTTCAATAACTTTAGCCTTCTGAAGCTCATGTGCATTGAAAAACTTTGGCGATATGTGTTTAGTTTTAACGTTCTTAATGAATCATTCCTTCGTTTGGACAACACAGGTTGCATTATCTTCATGGATGACAATTGGATTATTTGTCTTCGAAGGTAGACCACATGAATTCCGAATATGATGGATCATTGATCTTAACCCAGAACATTCACGACTTGCTTCATGTAAAGCAAATATTTCTGAATGATTTGAAGATCTAGCAACTAATGTTTGCTTTGTTGAGCACCATGAGATTGTTGTATCTCCATTAGTGAACACATATCCAGTTCGTGAACGGGCTTTATGCAGATCAGAGAGGAAACCAACATTTGCTTATCCAGTAAGGATTTGGTCATTTGTGGATTTTCCTGAGTAGAAGAGGCCCATGTCTGTTGTTCCACGAAGGTATCACAAAACATCTTTGACTACTTTCTAATGACACATTGTTGGAGCAGAGCTATACCTTACTAACAAGTTAACTGAAAAAGCTATATCTAGTCTATTACATTGCGCTAAGTACAATAAAATCACTTATTGCACTCTGATATGGTACTTCTGGACCAAGGACCATTTCATCATCTTATTTTGGACGGAATGGATCTTTCTTAATGTCCAAAGAATGAACGACCATTGGCATGCTGAGTGGATAAGCCTTGTCCATGCCAAATCACTTCAGGATTTTTTCAATGTGAGCTGATTGGTGGACCAAAATTCTATTAGCACAATGCTCGATCTGCAGGCCGAGACAATATTTTGTTTTCCCGAGGTCTTTCATTTCAAATTCGCTTTTCAGATATTCAGCAGTTTTATTGAGCTATTCAGGAGTTCCAACTAGGTTTATATCATCAACATATACTGCCACTATAGAAAATCCAGAATTGGATTTCTTAATGAACACACAAGGGCAAATGACATTGTTGATATATCCTTCCTTAATCAAATATTCACTGAGATGATTATACCTAGGGCTGGTTCGGTATGGGATCCCAAACCGAAAATGGGATCCCTAATTCCAAATCGATTTTTTTCGGGACAAGGTTTTGGAAACCAAAACCAAACCGAAATTTCGGTATTCCCGAATTTTGGGATTCTCGAAATTTTTTTGGGATTCCCAAAATTTTTTCAGGATTTCGGTATGGTTCGGGATTCATCAACCTCCCACCTTCCCTGCCAGCCCACACGGCCACACATCATCCCAGATTCGTCTCCCCATCTCCATCCCTCTCATTCCTGGGCTTGTCTTTGTTGCCTTAGGGAGTTCAGAGGGCTTTGTGAAGTGCATCGAACAAAATCAGGTACTAATCATCATCGATGTGTGAGCTTTTCCATGTCTTGCCAAACGAAATCACCATCAGAAGGCAGGCTTGCAGCGATGGATCTGATGTCATGGAAGAACGATTGAGTTCCTCAAACGAAAGGTTGCAATGGGTATGGTGTTTTGGGAAAGCAGGTTGCGGGTGTGGCTGCTTTGAAGATTGAGAAAGCATTTGGAGACCTTGGACTTGCTTCTGCATTTGAGGGAGTCGGTGGAACTGTAGAAGGAGAGAGAGAGAAAAAGGGTTATTAGTTGCAAGAAATAAAAGAAAGAAGAAACTATTTGCTTGTTTCGATGGTTTCTTATCTGATGGTTTCAAGAAATAAGAATAAAGAAAGAAAAAACCATGATGTTTTCGATGGTTTCTTGTCTGATGGTTTCAAGAAATAAGAATAAAGAAAGAAAAAACCATGATGGTTTCAAGAAATAAGAACCCAGATGGCAGACAATGAGACAAAGAAATAATAAAAAAAGGAAAAGGTATTGAACAAAAGTTATTGGCCGAAAGAACGGTTTGGTGGGTTGATTAAAATATATATATATATGTATACATCGGTTTGGGATTCCCGAAAATAAGAAAATGTGAAATCGATTGCCGTACCAAACGATTCGGGATCGGTTTGGGATTGGTACCAAAATTTTCGGGATTTTCGGTTTGGGATCGGGATTTTTTCCATATGGTTCGGGATTTTTGGGATTTTTTTCCAGCCTAATTATACCACATTCGTCCAGATTGTTTCATCCCATACAATGATCGTCTTAATTTGATCGAGAGCATACCTTGTAGTTTGTTAGTTGTTTCAGGCAACTTAAGTCTTTCTGGGACCTTCATGTATATGTCAATGTCTAATTCTCCATATAGATACGCAGTGATGACATCCATAAGTTGCATGTCAAGCTTTTCTGAAACCACTAAACTTATTAAGTAATGGAACGTAATTGCGTCCATTACAGGAGAATATGTCTCCTCATAATCAATCCAGGTCTTTGTGAAAAGTCTTGTGCAACGAGCCGTGCTTTATATCTTGCAATCTCGTTTTTCTTATTGCGTTTTCTTGTGAATACCTACTTGTAACCCATGGGATTTACATCAGGCTGAGTTTGGATTACCGGTCCAAAAACATTTCGCCTTTCCAAGGAATTTAATTATTCTTGGATTGCATCTTTCCACTTAGGCCAATCTTTTCTCTGTTTGCATTCATCAACGGAGCGGGGCTCAATATCATCACTTAATATGATT
Organism: Pyrus communis; assembly: GCF_963583255.1. Taxonomy (NCBI): domain Eukaryota; kingdom Viridiplantae; phylum Streptophyta; class Magnoliopsida; order Rosales; family Rosaceae; genus Pyrus; species Pyrus communis. The sequence continues at coordinate 11,325,701 of NC_084813.1, read as the reverse complement.
TCAGTGGCTACTGCGAATGCGAACATATCATTGATGATTATTTCATTTCGATCCCACATTTCATTTGTACATGCATAATTTATGGAGATTTCTTTGCTTTCATGTACTGCTGTCTTTTCAGGGACATGTGTTTCATCAAGGACATTTTATTTTTCCGAAAGTACAAAATTATGAATTGCGGATTTTTCATTCATTTTTCTCTTCCTGAATGATTTCATTTAGATTCAGCTGTGCCCTTATCTTTCTCTTTCGAGGGGCTGAATCTTTAGAACCTGGGGGTCTACCACGCTTCAAGCGTGCACCAGATGAATCATTCGCTGCCACTTTATTTTGTCCAACAGGGACATCAATTCTTGTAAGTGTATTGACAGCTGGTATATGTGATTTTGTCACCTTCATAGCATCATTAAATGCATTTGACATTTGATTGGCAATACTTTGAAGATGAACGATCCCTTTCACTTCATTTTCACATTGAGTGCTACGTGGATCAAAATGAGACAAGGTGGGTACAACCCATGTTAGCTTTTGTCGTTCTTCTGGAACGGTCTTTTCTCCTTCTAACAACGGGAATATTGTCTCATCAAAGTAACAATCAGTAAAATGAGCTGTAAACATATCACCTATCAAGGGTTCCAAATATCTAATGATAGATGGTGAATCAAAACTCACATAAATTCCTAGTCTACGCTGAGGTCCCATTTTAGTGAGTTGCAGTGGTGCAATAGGCATATTAACAACACAACCAAAAACTCGTAAATGTGAAATGTTTGGCTGATGTCCAAACACAAGTTGTACTGAGGAGTATTGGTGGTTGGTTATAAGTCTCAATTGAACCAATGATGCATCATGTAAGATGGCATGTCCCCATGCAGAAACTGACAATTTTGTTTTCATGAACAGAGTGCGAGCTATTAACTGAAGCCGCTTGATCAATGTTTCTGCTAAATCTTTTTGAGTATGTACATGAGGAACAAGGTGTTCAACATCAATGCCCAATGTCATGCAGTAATCATCAAAGGTTTGAGACGTAAATTCACTAGCGTTATCAAGTCGAATTGACTTAATGAGATAATCTAAGAACTGTGCTCGCAACTTGATTATCTGAGCAAGAAGTCTCACAAAAGCTACATTCTGAGTGGATAAGAGACAAACATGTGACCATCAGGCGGATGCATCAACCAAAACCATAAAATATTGAAAGTCCACAAGATGGTCGAATAGGTCCACAAATATCCCCTTGAATTCTTTGCAAAAATGATGGGGATTTAGCATTAACCTTTAGTTGTGATGGTCTAATTACCAAATTCCCTTGAAACAAGCCTTGCAAGGGTTATCATTTGAGATAGCAATATCTCTTCTCAATAATGGATGTCCATTAGAGTTGGTAATGATCCTACGCATCATGGTGGATCTTGGATGACCCAAACGGTCATGCCAAAGCATGTAATCATTTGAATCAATGAACTTCTGGTTCATGACAGTATGTGATTCAATTGTCTTTATGTATGTATAATACAATCCACTCGACAAACCACGCAACTTCTCTAATATACGCTTCTGGGTATAATTGGAGGTAATGCATAGATACTTCACATTTTTTGCACTTTTTGTTTCAATGTGGTATCCATTTAAACGTATGTCTTTGAAACTCAACAAATTTCGAGTAGATCGAGTAGCATACAATGCAATCTGTATGGACAATATTGTTCCATTTGGTAACATAATATGTGCTTTCCCTGAGCCTTCAATTACATCTGATTGACCTGATATTATTGTTACCCTTACTCTTGTAAGCATCAAGCTTGAGAAATACTTTCAATCACGAAGTATTGTATGTGTGGTTGCGCTGTCTGCAAGACAAATATCTCTGTCATTTGTGATGTTTTGAGAATAACCATAGCTTTTATCCATGCTTTCTAAGTAAAGGGGATCACGGTTAAAAACAACTTAGAAATTTAAATGCTTTTTTTTATTGAAATGCAAGTTTTTAAACTACAAGTTCATAATAATAAAAGTACATCAAATATAAATGATTCAGTCAGGCTAATACACTTCATTCTCCTTTCCACAATAAAGTTCGAGACATCTAGGTGGGTTGTGTTTAACTGTCCTGATAAGTCGCACACTGGATTAGGTATATCTATTGGTCTAGCATGGTCGAGGAAATTAGTCTCGACACTTTTCTCCTTGAGGGAGGCTTGATATAGATCCACCAGATATTTTGGGGTACGACAGGTATTTGTCCAGTGCCCATCTCCACCACACATAGCAGGCTCCATCAAAGTTTCTAGGAGCATTATTCATACGAGCTTTGCCTTTGTGGCGATTTCCATTTTTAAAGCTCAGACCTGAATTTTGCCTTGGAATCTGATTGTGAAACTGACCACTATGATTCTTGCATTTTCTGTTCCACTGGCCTCGCTTATGGCCACGTCCTCGTTTATAATTATCGCCACCAAGGGATGTGGCGTTCACTTTGAGGAAAGCAGCATTCACTTCTGGGAATGGTGCAGATCCAGTAGGTCGGGACTGATGATTTTTCATCAGGAGCTCATTGTTTCATTCAGCTACCAAGAACACAAATATTAGCTGGTTGTATTCTGTGAAGCCTCGCGCTCTATACTGCTGCTGCAGGAGCACGTTAGACGCATGAAATATGCTGAAAGTCTTTTCCAGCATATCTTCCTCATTAATGGTATACCCACGGAGCTTCATCGGAGAGGTAATTCTGAACAACACATAATTATACTCAGCCACTGACTTGAAATCGTGGATCCTTAGGTGAGTCTATTCATAGCGAGCCTTTGGAAGAATCACCGTTGTTTGGTGATTGTATATGTTTCTCAATGCCTTCTAGAGAGCTAACGGATCTTCAACCGTTATGTACTCGCTCTTTAGTCCTTCATCAAGATGACGACGGATAAAGATCATGGCCTTTACCCGATCTTGAGAGGATGAGTTGTTTTCTTCCCTAATGGTATCTCCAAGATTCCCTGCTTTCAGATGGATCTTGGTATCCAGTACCCAAGTAAGGTAATTCTTCCTAATAATGTCCAAGGCAACAAAATCAAACTTTGCCAAGTTCGCCATTTTCTTTTCTTTCTGAAAGAAAAATGAGATGCGTAAGAACTTGCAATAATATGTATTCCTGGAGGAATATAGCGTTAGAACTTTTGATTCTTACAAATTTTTCATTTTGAACTTCAAGCCAAAAATGACCAGCACTTGAAACTTTAGGCTCGAGATTTTCATGATTAATGAGAAGGACGATTTTGTACCCCACCATTCTCATTGAAACAAGCATAGGATGAGCAATTATTCTGCACCACTTGAACAACAGAAAAATTTAAATATGTAGAGCAAGATATAATCGATTTAAATATCTAGAGCAAGGTATGATCGATGTAAATATGTGGAGCAAGGTGGACAATTATACCACACCACCTAAAATTGTAGTAAAATTTAATTTGCAGCTCAAGATGGGCGATTGTACCGCACCATCTTTGATAGCAATGAAAATTAAATTTGCTGTTCAAGATTGGCAATTATACTGCACCATCTTTGATTACAGTAAAATTAACATAAATAAACACTGGGTTAGAAACTAGGAACTACACCAAACAAGAAATCAAAGATATAAGTAACTGTTAAATTTAGAACGAGAAGCAGACATGGTGCTAGCAGTTTATTGCGAGGGTGCATCACGCAGATGAAGCAGAAGAAGAAGAAGAAAAACAGGGAAAAACCTTAAATGAAGCATTTTTTTTCCTTTCTTTCGGTGAAGGGAGATGTGAACTATTTAAGGTTAGAGAGACGTGCTGATAATGTGTTATAAATAGACAAAAGTTAGAGAGATAACCTTTCTATGAACAGGAGCGAAGCAGGTGCAAAATATCACACTATGACTTTAGTAGTTATAGCACACAAAAGGATGGCAGATAAAAAGAGGGAGGGATACTGATATTATTTCTCTTGCTTTCTTTCGCAATGCATTTGATAACAGACGAAGTGCTCTATTTATAGAATGACTCTCGTAACTACAACCATCAAAATACGATGATGATACTTTTGAAAGTATCAAACATTGTTACTCACTATTACTAAGTCTTTGGGCATTCTCTTGAGTGGGCATTCACCCACTAATTCTATAACAATGTATGATTATTACCAAATGTCTATATCTTTCGTTGAATAATATTGGTGATTACGATTACATGCCTTTTACCATCACAGCTGCTGAAGAACTTGGACTCCCTATCGCAGTGTTGTTTACTAGACCTTGGAATGTTTGGATTTTTATCCGGTTTCGTGTTCAACCAACTATTTGGTGAATTTGTATTCCTACTAAAGATGTGTGTTGGGTATGAAATAAATATACAAGTTTTCACATAAGTAAAATACATTTTGCTCCCCTCTCACAGAAATGAACGACCATAACTTTGCTTTCCCTTTCGCAGCTTTGCGCGCTGGCTTCCTCCATTGACCTCTACACCTACTTTGAAAAGTTAGATGAGGAATACATCACTGATGGCATGTTGCAATTAAGGTATATCATTGAAAAGTTTTTGCAACAATTTGGAAATTTAGCAAAGAAAAATGATTGCACTTCTCTTTTGTTTCGTTGTACTAATCCAATTTTTTCTAGGCTTTTAATTGAATAAATAAACCGAGAATCAAGGAATGGAAATATGAGAAGTAGATAATTCCTTCAAAGAAATGCAATCATGATTGAAAATAAATCCCATGAAAGCATCGATTTAGTTGTTTAGAACACCAAACAGAGCCTTTTATTATCATTTTCTGTTTTTTTTTTCCCCTTAGAAAACATAAAAAATCTCTCTTCAAATGTACATAAAAACTAAAAACTTCATATCTAACACGCCTCTAATCTCTCAAATTAGTTTTGTAAAAACATTAGTACTGAAGCTATGCATCAATCTAGCAAATCTGGTTCACAGGATATGATGATACTATGAATCACAGATATGACGAGATCAAAAGGTAATGATTCTTACACTCCTGTCATCTATTTTATTCAATTGCTTGATTCTCCTCTAATTTATTCAATCCAAAAGGCTAATTCAGTTAAGATATTGTATTAATGTATGGTTTATTCTATTCTCTTAATTGAAGGAATTTTTATGATCAAAGAAAGTTTTTTGGTCTATCTTATTTTTCTTTTATTCAATTTTCTTTTCTGTGAATAATATTGGTAAGACCACTTTGATAAGCAAAATTCGATTATATAGGCATGGTTGCTTACAAGACACAAGATTTGTTTTTTGCTTTATAATTTCTAGGCTTTTAGATTAGAAATGTTAGCCTTAATACCTTGGTACATGATCGAGTACAAGATTGGGATATGGCATTTATAAAATCTGGGGTTATAATAATTAACTTTTTCTTCGTTCTTTATCACAGCACTATGGATTCAAATTGGATTGGGTGCTTGGTGCTATACTCTCCATGGATATTTTGGAGGCGTCATGTGATTTACAGCGTCTAGGCCGGTCTGGCCCACGGTGATCTTCGTTGATGGTAAACTATTAATTCCTGTGATTTCTGTTTCTTTTTGTTCATTTCACATGTGCGACTGTTTATTGAAATTTAATCTGCCAAGAACCGGAGATGGTCTCAGGTTTTAGGTTAAAATTGAATCATCAGTGATTTTGAAAATATGGTATTTCTGCTGAAACCTATAACGATGGACGCATAGGTTATACATGCGGATTTTCACATTATTGTAGTTCTTTGTTGATTTATGGAAGGTAGTCTTAACTCTTCGTCTATGTACCAATTTTTTATTTAGTGTTCAGGCAGAAATTACAGAGGAGCTTATTTGTTGGAGATTCGAGGAGGAAAACTTAGCACTGTGGCACCACTGGAAGTGGTAATTGCTAATCAGGTTTTCACTCTTTTTTTCCACATACTTTGGTTCAAAGCAATATCATTTGAATGACGAAATTTTGTGATTGCACATAGAAATGTCAAGTTTAGTTGGATGCTAGCAAGTGGTTTCCGTTTCCATCCTTTTGTGGCTATCTATTTTAGTTAACCTATTGCATCATGCCTTCCAAACTTTTTATTCCTAGATTTTCATATCACATGGTAGTCATTGAATTCAAAACTCATCCTCTGCTCCCTATTATGCTTACAAGAGGAAGGGGTGCATGGGAAGATAAATCTAATTTATTTCAAACTTTGAATCATAAACCAGGAAGAAAACTGTCCTGAAACACCAAGATCATAGCCAAAGAGAGAGCCTCATAGAGCTGCGACGCAAGCAAAGATGAAATACCCAGTAATCCTATACTCATACTGATGACCCTTTTAGATACTACTCCATCACCTCCATATCCTCCTGTGTCGATTTAAGATGATCAGGGCATACTCAGGATAGTCTCTCACACCACTTACATTTACTTCCCCGCTGATATATTTTTTGCATCCAATTTTCCATTATCTAATCTTTAACTTCTGTTATAATTATTTCAGTCAATTCTTTAACATATATACTCTTTTTAGGGAATTGTTGCTACACTTATTGTACTTCAAAGAGCAGTAAACCGCATCATAAAATAATTTTCAGGTGTAGTATTATTCAAAAGAGTAATGTCACATATAAAGATTTATAAAATTTGTTTTGATTATGCCCTCCATCGTCATCAGGGAAGTATTGCGAGTCTTTATTTGTACTTTAAAAAGAATGCCAGAAAATTGTCTAGAGGTGTAGTATACATCAATATCCTTGATACTATACATCAATTATTCTGACATATAATTACAGATCCAAAAGTGCAGGTTCTCTGTGCTATTGTTCATTGCCTATTTAGGCAATTTCCTACAACATTGAGTAAAATAAAATAAAATATTGTTAATGTTCTCTATGATTAAGTGTATGCATTAATATGTGTTTCATCCTTATATGCAATTTTCATTAGTGTCGTATCTTGAAAAGTTAGCATCTCAAGTGAATCGTATTTACCACTTTCCTTTTAAATGAATTTTAAAATCAACTTCAGTCCATGTTTGTTTAACAATGTGGTATTGTGGAAATTTTAAGTTTGTTTGAATGTATTTTTCATAGATTGATTGAATGTACAAGAGGAGATATATAATGAGGTAGAAGGTTACAAGCAACCCTACCTTGGCAAATCCTACTAACCTGGTAAACTCTAAAGCTATCACTTCTTAAATTAAGGGAGTGCAGCAAGTAGCTAGCACACAACTATCAACAAGTTATCTAGATGTCAATCTTCCTTAAATTAAGGGATTAGACTTAATAGAGAATCCCATGGAAAGAGGGAACATAAAATCTGGCAGCATCAGTCACCCCATATTGTCTAATATCCATATGCAACATCAGTCACCTCATATCGTCTAATATCTATATGCAGCATCAGTTATATGCAGCATTGTCTAATATCTATATGCAACATCAATCACCGCATATTGTCTAATACTCCCCCTCAAGCTGGATCGAGGAGATTGATCGAGCCAAGCTTGTCAATGAGACGCTAAAAAGGAACTAAGGGAAGTGCTTTTGTGAATACATCTGCCAGTTGATCATGACTGCGAGTATAGATGGTTTGAATAACTTGGGATTGAACTTGTGCCCTAATGTAGTGACAGTCCACTTCAATATGTTTGGTCCTTTCATGAAACATGAGGTTAGTAGCGATGTGCATGGTTGCTTGATTGTCACACATGAGTGACATCGGAGTAAAACTAGAGAATCTCAAGTCTAAAAGTAACCCCTTGAGCCAAATTAACTCACATGCTGTCGATGCCATTGCACGATATTTAGCCTCAGCACTAGAACGTGCAATAACCTGTTATTTTTTGCTTTTCCATGTGACGATGTTTCCTCTAACAAACATACAATAGCCAGTGGTAGACTTCTTATCAATTGCATTTTCGGCCCAATCTATATCGGTGTAGCCACTGATTTGAGTGGATTGGTTGTTCTTCATAAGAATACCTCTACCAATAGAGCCTTTGAGGTAGCGTATAATCCCTTTGACAATGAGAAGATATTTCACAGATGGTGCATGCATGAATTGGCTAACTAGGCTTATAGCATAGGTAATATCCGGTCTGGTTATGGTAAGGTATATAAGCTTTCCAACTAACCTTTGGTAGTGACTCACATCGGTGAAAGGTTCTCTATCCATCCCAAGCTTTAGCTTACTATCAAGGGGAGTGATAACATGCTTCCAATCAAGTAGTTCAACCTGAGTAAGAAGATCTACAGCATACTTGCGTTGATTTAAAAACAAACCCTTTTGAGATGGTGCCATTTCAATGCCAAGGAAGTATTTTAGTCTCCCCAGGTCCTTTTATGGCAAATGTATGATTGAGAGATTTCTTGAAAGCTTCAATTTCAACTTCATTTATGAACAAAGATGAGTCCGTATTACTTTGAACAAAACCAGCAGCTTCCAACACTGAACTCAACTTGCATACCATACACGTGGAGATTATTTCAAACCATAGATTGTTTTGTGCAATCGACACACCATATCATTTTTACCTTGAGAAGAACCTGGTGGAAGTTGTATATATACTTCCTCTTGTAAATCCCTATGAAGGAACACATTTTTTACATCCATTTAATAGAATGGCCAGCTACAATTCACAGCCACTGACAGAAGAACCTTAGTTGAGTTCATTTTGGCTACTAGAGCAAATGTCTCATTGTAGTCACCCCAAACGTTTGAGTGGTTTCCTTGAACTTTGTTTTATAGATCCATCTACTCCCAACAGCCTTCTTTCTTGGGGGTAACTTCACAATGCTCCATGTTTGATTGTTTTCCAAGGAATGAAGTTCATCCTTCATCACATTTCTCCACTCAGGAATTACTTGAGCCTCTTGAAAGGTTCGTGGTTCAATGTGATGAGAGATTTCAGCCAGGAATGTGGCATGATTAGGGTGAACATTGATAGAAGCATATTTATGCGACGTTGTTAGCTTGTTTTCTTGCATTTACATAGTTAGTTTCTATTTATTATAGTGATTTAAGCAATTTTCGTATGTTTGTAGGTTTAAATGACAAAGTTGGCAACAAAGTGCAATTTGGAGCATTTTAGAGCAGTTTTGGGCTTGGAATGGATTGCACATGCATGTAGCAAAGTGGATGGACGAATTTGAAGATCAAGAGAGGCTAGGAATGTGCTTAATATCTGGAGAAACAAATTTGGAAGCATTGAAGATAAGGAATCAACTATAAAGAAGGAACATTATCCAAACAACCTTATCTTATCCAAACCTTATCCAACCTTATCTTATCTTATCCTAACCTAATCTTATTCCACCTTAATTCTAGCTGCAAAGAGGACTCCTTTTTACATTAAATCACCTAAATATCAGGTCCTAGAACTTCTATTTTCATGCCCTAAGTTTGTGCCACATATTTTATCCCTTTCCTTCTAGAAATCTACCATAAAACCTCTTTCTAGAAGTCCTAAAAATCTGCCATACCCCCTATCCCTATTCTCTTTGGTTTTTGATTTTTAGATGGCCTTTTCCTTATGGATTTGAACTGCTAAAATCCTTTTCCTAAGCTACTGTTGTGCCGCACCTAAGCCTATAAATATATGTCTATGCCACATAATTCAATCACCACCCTCTACCACAATTTCACACCACACCATCCACCACACCTGGAGCCGTGCTTGCCATTCAAAACATTGGATAGTTGGAGCGTTTCTAGGTGTATTCTATTCTTTGTTTTCAATGTTTAAATTTAATTATCTTTGTTTTGTGAACATGAGGAACTAAATTCGTTTTAGTTAGAGGTGAATTCAAAGCCATGAACATATATGTGATATGAATTGATTTCATCCAATTATTGTTTCATAAATCGTGAATGCAATTTGCTTAACTGCTTGATTGATAACTTATTCTTGAATGTTAATTAAGGAGGCCTACTTAGTTTGTATGCATGAATTTGATGCTAGAATATAAGGGAGTTTCACGTAATAATTATTCACTTATATTCACAAATAGTGGAAGTCACTAGTCATGATTGTGTTAAGTGAATCCTTGGCAGGAGTCTTATGCGTTTCATAGTGATGAATGCTTTGTCAATGCTTATGATTTTCATAGAACTTAATGACTTTTGATAAGTATCTCTATCATGTGTTTCATATAGGGAACTTGAGAAAAATAATTTGGTTGTAATGCGTATTCATTTAATTCAATGAAATAAGGAAAATTTGATGGTTGGTTGTGCGATGCAATTAACTTGGGGCATTGTCATTCATGGTTTAAAGGAATAATAACTGGAAATCGATTCGTATGCAAGTGTGTCATGTGTGGAGAAGGGCCCTCTAGCTAGCTTATCACCCATCCATTCACCCCAATTTCGTGTAACTTAGTTTAAGTTTACATTCTGTTTGTTTTATTTTAAATTCGTCAAAACCAATCCCCCCTTTACTTTGTTGTGTCAACTTAGTTAGAATATGTCCAAACTTGTGTTTTTAAGTGCTTTAAGTCAAAGTTAAGTTAGAATTCGTCCAAATCACCCTTTAGAGTCTAGTTTGAGTCTATTTGATTGTTTTGTGCTGTTTTGAGTCTTTTTAGTTTGCTTTGAGTCATATAAGTCTAGTTAAGTGTTTTTAAGTTTAGTTTTGTGTTTTTAAGTCAATTTAGAGTAGATTAGCAATCATTTCTAATCCCCCGCCTAAAACGATCCTTACTTTCATATACTACAATCATAGGGTTTTAATTTGAGTGTTAGAATATATCACATCAAACACGACTATAACTCAACATCTCAGTGATGGGGTGTTCGGAAGTAAAGGTGACATAGTCTTGGGGCCTTGCTGGAGGTTGTCGAGCACGCACATGATTATGCCGTGTATGTGGTAAAGTGGGAGCCTCTTCACGACTTTCATCTTGAATAGATTCAGTACCATCCTCCAGGTTTCTTAGTTGAGAAGACACATGAGTAGTTTCACTCACAATCTCTGCTTGTTCATGATTGCTAGTGGCTTCTGGATCCAAGTGCACTGAGTATCAATGCATGCAGGCAAGGGAAATAAATCACACATTAGCTCCCCCTTTCAGGAGTGAATAGCCTTCTTGGAGAAATAGGGAACTGTTTCCTTAAATCTTACATCCCTAGACACAAGCATCTTGTTAGTAATAGGATGAAAACATTTGTAACCTTTTTGGGAGGATGAATATCCCATGAAAACACACTTTGCAGCCCTAGCATCCAGTTTGTAATGGTGTAATGCTTGAACATGAACAAAGCACGTGCAGCCAAAGACTCTCAAATGTGATAAAGTTATATGTCTTCCTTTAAGAGTTTCATAAGGAGACTTCAACTCTAAAACACGACTAGGCAATCTATTGATTAAATAAGTTGCAGTGAAAATGGCTTGTGACCAAAATTTCTTTGGTATGTTTATATGCAACATCAATGCACGAGTCTTCTCAAGTAAATCCCTCTTCTTTCTTTCAGAGATCCCATTTTGTTGTGGGGTTTCCACATAGCTTGTCTGGTGAACAATACCATGAGAGCTCAAATATTGGCTCATATTGTTGGATAAGAACTCAGTGCCATTGTCAGTTCTTAGGTTCTGAATGATTGACTGAAATTGAGTTATGACAAGTTGATGAAAGTCTTTGAACATAGTGAAGACATCCTTTTTTGATTTTAATAGATATAGCCATGTTGTTCTAGAAAAATCATCGACAAAGATAACAAAATATTTATATCCATTAAAAGATTCAATAGTTGGACCCCAAACATTGGAGTGTACAAGTTCAAAAGGTTTGCTAGCCAGTTTTTGGGAAATAGTTTAAGCAAAACAGTCTCTGATGGATGGGGCTAATCTTTGATGCCAGATTTGTTGGTCTTTGGAAGAAATTGAATCAACTTGGAAAGCTTTGACTAAACGAGGTTCCTTGCATAGATAGTAAATACCATTCAGGAAGAACCCTTCACCAATCGTCTTCTTGGTGAGAGAATCTTGAAACCTAACACTGCTTGGTGAGAAAGTGACAATACAGTTTAGGGTTCTAGTGATATTTCCTATTGACAGAAGTTGAAAAGAAAAGGTAGGAACAAACAATGCAGTAGACTGAAGGTTGTTAAAAAGCAATTTTACTTTTCCCAAGCCCAAAACCATGGCCTTTTTTCCATTAACAACTGAAACATGAGAGGGTTTTGACAAAGTTTGAAAACTATGTAAGTTTGAGGCTTTGTTTGTCATATGGTCAGTGGCTCCTGAGTCAATAATCCAACAATCATGTTCAATATTAGTGTGAAGAACAGTTGAGAATGCACTAAAAATACCTGGAGCTTTGCTTCTTGATATATTCTCATTTTCAGCAAGGAAACCTACGAATTGTCTAAGTAGCGCAGAGGGATTTTCAGTTGTAACCCTTGAGCTTTCTGCAGCTTCTCTATGTCCCTTGGTTTGCATGTATATTGCAAAGTCATTTATGAGCGAGACAAGATTTGAAGTGAAGTCCTGAATGCTCTCAGGGAATGAGGTATAGTTGTGATTTGCTGCATGTTGAGGTTTGAATAAGCCAGTATGGAACTGCCTTGAAGGAATCATTTTGTGATCCTTGTTGAACTTAGGTTTCAGTTCGGGGTGCAAAATCCAGCACATTTCCTCCACATGACCTACAACGTCACAGTAACTGCACTTAAAGTGTTGATTTTTACCCTTGTAAGGCCTGCTGTCTGAGGGTTTGTGTTTGGCAACATAGACTCTTGACTCAGAAATCTTGGAATTCTTCTCCAAGTTCATTACCTTTCTTTGAGCTTCATCACGTTGAATTGTGGCACACACCGTTTTGAAGGAATGAAGTTCGACATTCATCAGAATGTGACTCCTCAGACCCTCATAGTCCGAGTTCAAACTCTTAAGTAGCTGATATATCTTGTCTTCTTCAGCTCTTTTCAGAAGAATTGGAGCATCAATGGTGTTAGGTAGATAAACATTTAACTCATCCCACATAGTCTTGAGACTTCCCAAGAGCTGAACAAAGGTTTTTCCATCTTGTTGAAGACTGGCAATGTCCCTCTTTAGCTGAAACACTCGTGCATAATTATTTTGATTCCCATACATGTCCTTCACAGATTTCAATAGATCGTGTGAGGACTCAGAATAGCCGAAGATTTCAGCAATATGTTTTTTGATTGAGTTGAGAAGCATTGACATGACTTGTTGGTCCTTGCACTGATGTGTTATAGATTAGCACTCAAATTAAACCCTCTTGTTGACAATTGTAGTAAAGATGCAAGTAGGGATCGTTCTAGGCCGGAGATTAGGAGGGATTGCTAATCTACTAAAAAATTGACTCAAAAACACAAAACTAGGATTAAAAACACCTAACTAGACTCAAAGAACTCAAAACAAATTAAAAAGACTCAAAACAACACAAAACAATAAAAAAGACTCAAACTAGACACTAAAGGGTGATTTGGACGAATTCTAACTTTAACTTGACTCAAAACACTTTAAAACACAAATTGGACAGATTCTAGCTAATTTAACACAACAAAGTAAACGGGATTGAGTTTTTGACGAATTTAAAGTTTAAACAAACAGATTTGAATAACAAACTAAAGGAATACGAATTTGGTGAATTAATGGGAGATAAGCTAGCTAGAGGGTCCTTCTCCACACATGACACACTTGCATAACCATAAACCTCAATGCCCCAGATTAACCGTGACATCACTAATTAACCCTCAGATTTTCCTTAAGTCATTGAATTGGATGGACAGCGCATCGGCAACTAAATTATTCTTCCTAAGTTCCCTACATGAACTGCATAATAGAGACATAAGCAAAGATCATTAAGCTTTGTGAAAATCATAAGCTTTGACAAGGCATTTGTAACTATGACATCATGATACTTATGCCAGGAACTTAACTTAACACGATTGTGACCAGCAACCTTCACTACTTGTGAATATAAGTTTGTAACGATTATGTGAAACTCCCTTATATTCTAGCAACAAATTCATGCATGCAAACTAAGTAGGCCTCCTTAATCAACATACAAGAATAAGTTCTTAATCAAATAGTTAAGTAAATTGCATTCACAATTTATGAAATCACAACTAGAATTAATCAATTCATATTGCAAATAGAATGATGGTTTCAAAGTCTGCTTTAGCTAAAACAAGTTTAGCTTCTCATGTTCACAGCAAAACAAAGAGAATTTAAATTAAACATTAAAAACAAAAGATAGATTACACCTAAAAACGTTCCAACAATCCAACTTGAATGGCAAAAACGTCCAAGGCTTTTACTCCTCTCTTTCTTCCTTGCTAGGCTGCCGCACAAGGGTGTGGAATGTTGAATTTGGGTTGTGGTGTATTATGGTCAAGGATGGATGAATGGTAGGGTGCAGAATTGTGTATGAAGGATGATGGTTGAATGGTTGGTGCGTAAGGGATGAATGGTTCAAAATTGTGTATGTGATTATATGGATGTGTGAATGGGTGCGGCATAATGTATATATTTTAGGGAAAGGATCATGACTTTAATTAAATGTTTTGGGAAGATTTGGACCCCAAATCCTCAAGGAAAAAGGGTAATTAAAGTCAAAATCCCAAGGGAAAAAGGAAGAAGGGTGCGGCAAGGACAAAAAATAGGAAATAGGAAAGAGAAAGGTGCTGCCTTGCACGACAAGGAAAGGGAAAGGGAAATAAGTTGCGGCATTGAGTTTGGGAATGGGATTTAGGCTTCTAGAACATATATTTAAGTGTCCTAAATTAATTAGGAACCCTTTTGATAGCTGGAACATAAGTAGGAAAAGATTAGGATTGATTAAGTCAAAATAAGGAAGTTTGACTCATATTTCCTTCTTTGTGGCTGATTCATTTTCTTCCAAGTCTTGAATTAGTTTCTTCCATCTCTTTAGTAGATTCTTAGCCTTTCTTAAACTTCAATTTCGTCCATCCACCTTGCTCTAAGCATGTGCTATCCATTCCAAGCCCAAAACTGCTCCAAAATGCTCCAAAATGCACTTTCTTGCCACTTTAGTCAATTGGACCTACAAACACACGAAAATAGCTTAAACTACTAAAATAACTAGAAATTAACAACATAAATGCAAGAAAACAAGCTCACTAAGTTGCATAAATATGCTCTTATCATGCACAACCATGCTTCATATGCTTGGGTAGAAGTCTCGGGTGTTTCAACTCCTCCATTGATGAACCCTAGCTTTCCTCTTCCACCGAGAGCAAGAGACACTGCTCTAGACCATGGGAGATAGTTGAATTCATTCAACAAAACTAAGCATAAGCGCATATTCGTATTTATCTCAGTATCCAGAACAAAAGAGGGATAACTTTGTGAGTTTTCTCCCCCAAGGTTTACTGAACTTTCTTCAGCCATAACTGGAGCTTGAAGATGAACAACAGTGAAAAAAAAAGGGCAGAGACAGGTCAAGGATGACACTGCTCTTATACCATGTGGAAATTTTAAGTTTGTTTGAATGTACAAGGGGGGATATATAATGAGGTAGAAGGTTACAAGCAACCCTACCTTGGCAAATCCTACTAACCCGGTAAACCCTAAAGCTGTCACTTCTTAAATTAAGGGAGTGCAGCAAGTAGCTAGCACACAACTATCAACAAGTCATCCAGATGTCAATCTTCCTCAAATTAAGGGATTAGGCTTAATAGAGAATCTCATGGAAAGAGGGAACATAAAATCTGGCAGCATCAGTCACCCCATATCGTTTAATATGTATCATTCATTATATAGTTTCACAAAGATCATGCATAATTCTTGTTGAACTTGGATTGGTTTTCTTTTGTTTAGGGATAGAGTGAGCGAATCACAGTTCGACCAAGTCTTCAATTATGAATTGAGCCAAATCATTAAGGTCTCTTTGTTAAGTTATATTTTCATTCTAATTTTTTTTGCATTTGTAATCCTCAGTTGTTGACTCAAACATTGTTTATAAAGCGAATGAATTTGCATAATCTTAAATATAATTTTCAATCCCACATCAACGTGTGGGCATACTTATTAGTCATAATACTAAAATTCAGTTTCGAATGGCATTGTTCATAAGCAGTGTGAAGATGGAAATGCCCTCGATTTCTTCTTTGCTTAGCGTGTCATTTCTCATTTTCTGTAGCGGAAAGTTGTTTTTGCCCTTGTTGGCCACACATCAATCATCACTAGCTCTGATTTCTTCTTCACCTTTTCCTTCATGTTTCTCTCTCCCACAGCATTTTGCTTCCTTTTGAACCCGGGTTTATTCCTCTCTCACCCTGCCCTTTTTCTTGTTGTTTATTGTTTGAGTCTTTGTCTCAATGATCATTCGCCCTTTTTTTTGTTGCTCGAAAAGTCTTTTGCTCCTGCAAATTTCTTTGGTTCGAAACTCTTAGGTGGCTACAAGTTTTTGTTGTTGTCGATTTCACTGAAATTCATTTTTTTCCTCGTGATCTAGCGTCTTCTGGTGAGTTTTAGGTATTTTTCAGTGTGACATTTTTTGTGGTTTTCGATTTGCAGGTGGATTTTGTGTTTGGATTTTTTTCTGTGATTTTGGGCATTTTAAAGCCTTGAATTATGCATCCTAAGAAGTGACCTATCAACAGGTCTAAAAATCAAGATAACAGGCAATTATGTCATCGGTTTCTTCCCAAGTAGCATCTTCTGTTGGCAGTCCAGCCCATTTGATTAGCCATTTGGTCACTATAATGGTCTTTTTCTTGAATATGCCTATTTCCAGTATTGTTTCAGGTTGCCAAGGGAAGAACCTAGTGGAGTCGATCGATGGGAGGGTGGGATTTGGATAAGTCGATGCACCAACCTTCTTTTTTAGCAATGACACTTGAAAAACAGGATGGATCTTTGAGTCATATGGAAGGTGGAGACGATAAGCCACAGATCCAATGTGTTCTTGAATTTGAAATAATCCATAAAACTTAGGCGCAAGTTTGTTTGAATGGCGCATGGCGACATATTATTGCCTATATGGTTGCAATTTGAGGAAGACCTAATCACCAACCATAAATTCACGCTTTGTTCGGCTTTTGTCATGGATTTGTTTCATTCAATTTTGAGCGAGCTACAAGTTAGTCTTTAAAAGACGAAGCAACTGATCACGGTCTTGTAGAGGGGCATCTAACAATTATCTTGCAGTTGTTCCCGGTAGATAACTGTGAATGGATGGAGGAGGGACACCGTATAATGCTTGAAATGGCAACATCTTGATGACGGATTGGAAGGTGGTGTCGTACCACCATTTGGCCTAGGTAAGGAGAATGGACCACTTGCTTGGTTTATCGGCAAAAAAACAGCGGAGGTAGTGCTCCAAAGTGTGATTGAGTACTTCCGTTTGGCCATCTGATTGAGGGTGGTATACCGAACTATGGCAGAGTTTGCTACCTTGGTGTTTGAAAAATTCTTTCCAGAAGTTACTGAGAAACGTTAGGTCACGATCAAACACTGTGGATTAGGGCAGGCCATGTAAACGAAAAATTTCCTTGATGAAGGTGTCCGCAATGGAAGCTGAAGTGTATGGATGTTTGATGGGAATGAAGTGACCATATTTGGTTAAGCGATCCACCATTACCAAGATAACTGTGTAACCATTGGATGAAGGCAACCCGTCGATGAAATCAAGGGTAATAATATCCTGCCAAATGCCAGTTGGAATTGGTAATGGCTGCAAGAGACCCAGTGGGTGGATGGTTTCGTGATTTTGTCGCTGGCATTTGGTGCAGTGGGCAATAAATGTCTTGACGTCTCGCCATATGCCAGGCCAAAAAAAGCTACGTTTAACTCGATGATAGGTCCGAAGGAACACATAGTGCCCACTCTGTAGGGAAGACTAAAATTCTTCGAGTATTTTTGAGCGCCAATGTGATGTAGAAGGAACGAAAATTCTTCTCTTGTAATATAGGACTCCATTAAGGATTGAAAAGCCGTGAGTGGTTGTATCCGGGGATGTCAACAATGCAGGCCAAACATCTTTAATAGAATGGTATGTGGCATATGATTGTTGGAAGGTAGGGATACATTCAAAGATGGGAGAGGAGAGTCCCCATAAGTGGCATTGACTCGGCTTGGCGTGAAAGAGCATCTGTAGTGCTATTTTGAGACCTCAATCTGTATTCCACCGAATAGTTATACCCCAAAAGTTTGACAAGCCATTTCTGTTGATGTGGGGTTATGATTCGTTGCTCGAGGAAGTACTTGACTGGCTTGTGATCTGTAACAATTCGAAATTGTTGACCTAGCAAATAAGGTCTCCAATGCTGGACTGTAAAGACAATAGTTAATAGCTCTTTTTCATAAGTGGAGAGAGCAAGATTTCGTCCTGATAAAGCTTTGCTAAGGTAAGAAATTGGGTGGCCCTCCTGACATAAACTACTCCTATGCCGATGTCTGATGCGTCGGTTTTCACAACAAATGTGTTGATGAAATCTGGAAGAGCCAAAACTGGAGTGGATGCCAAGGCCTGTTTAAGTTTCTCAAAGGCAACAACAGATTCTAGGGACCAAGAGAAATTGCCCTACTATAACATGGTTGTTAAGGGCTTTGCTATCAACCTGTAATGCCTGACAAATTTACGGTAATAACCGGCCAACCCCAAAAATCCTCGAAGGCTTTTGATGCAAGTTAGGCGGGGTCAATCGATGATTGCCTGAATTTTTGAAGTGTCCACCGAAACACCTTAACCCAAGATGGAGTGGCCCAAGTAATCAATTTTATGTTGGCCAAATGAGCATTTGTTGAGCTTCACTTTCAAGTTGTGTGTTGATTAAATTTGGAAAACAAGCTCCAAATGGGAGATGTGAGTGTTCAAAGAAGGATTATACACTAGTATATCATAAAAAAAAAAAAAAATTAAAAAAAAAAAAAAAAAAAAAAAAACTAAGATAAACTTACATAAGTACAGACGAAAGGTTGAATCCATTAGAGCGTGAAAAGTAGATGGGGCATTTGATAGGCCAAACGTCATTACCATGAATTTAAAGTGTCCATCGTGTGTATGGAAGGCCATCTTGGCGATGTCTTCTATGCACATGCGTATCTAGTGATAGCTGGATTGGAGGTCAAGCTTGGAAAAAATGGATGCGCCATGTAGCTCATCTAGCAATTCATCTACCATAGGTATTGGAAAATGTTCCTTGATGATGGCAACATTAAGTGCCCTGTAATTAATACAAAGGCACCATGACTCTTCTTTCTTTTTGACCAAGAGAATAGGTGAAGAAAATGGACTGTTGCTATTGTGAGTGACACTAGAATTAAGCAACTCCTCCACTTATCTTTCAATTTCTGCTTTCTGTGAACGTGGATAACAATATGGGCAGACATTTATGGCTTTGGTGTTAGGTATCAAGGGGATCTTGTGATCAATTTGGAATGGTGAGGGTAGGCCGAGGGGAAGAGTGAAAAGGTTAGAGTATTGGGACATGACGGAGGTAATTGCAGGATGTGTATTAGGTGGTGGGGAGATGTGGGTGTCGGTGGGGTAGGTGGGTGGTGGGGAAAGTGGGCTTTCTGTGAGAGAATTGGGTATGAGTGGTGGTGGGGTATAGGAATAGGTATATTGGGTTGATTGGCAAGGATGAATTGTTGGTTGGGCTGTAATAAGGCCTTGGAGGGTGTAGGTCGTGCCTTGCACCATGAAGAGCATTGTTTTGTGTTTGAAATGCCATCCTATATAGCTGAGAGATTCAAGCCATTCAGTTCCCAATATTAAATCATAGCCAGGTATGTTTAATAAGAGAAATGATCCAGTAATGGTGTAGTCTTAGAACATTATGTTCACATTATGGACCCGCATGTTGGCTGTGATTTGGTTATCTGATGTTGTTGTAAATGGCACGGGGGTGATCTGCTCAATAGGCAAGGCTAATTGCTGTGATACGTCAACCCGCAGCAAGTTGCAAGCAGCTCCATAATAGATTAAGACCCTGATAGGTGTGATGCGATATTTATACGCACACAAATTAAACCCTCTTTTTGACAATTGTAGTATATGTATAAGTAGGGATCGTTCTGGACCGGGGATTAGGAGGGATTGCTAATCTAATGAAAACTGACTCAAAGATGTAAAAATATACTTCAAAACACGTAAACAAAATCAAAAGACTCTTAACTAAACTTGTATGACTCAAAACAAACTTAAAAGACTCAAAACAACTCAAAACAATAAAAAAGACTCAATTTAGACTCTAGGACTTGACTTGGACGAAAATAGAATTGGTTTTGACTCAAAAACACTCAAACTCACAATTAGGACAGATTTGACACAACTAAATAAAGGGGATTAGGTTTTTGACGAATTTAAAAGAAAAACAAGTAACTAAAAGACTTAAGTAAACTTTGGACGAATTTGGGGATATGGATGGGTGATTAGCTAGCTAGAGGGTCCTTCTCCACACATGACACACTTGCATACAAATTGATTTCCAGTTGCTTTTCGATAAACCATGAACCTCAACACCCTAGATTAACCGTGACATCACTAATTAACCCTCAGATTTTCCTTAAGTTATTGGATTGGATGACATCATACGACAACCCAAAGCATTCTTCAAAAGTCCCCTACATGACATCATAATAGAGATACAATCAAAGATCATTACGTTCTATGAAAATCATAAGTATTGACAAAGCACTTGTAACTATGACATCATGATACTCATGCTAGGAATTTACTTAACATGATTGTGAAAACAACCTTAACTACTTGTGAATATAAGTTTGTAACGATTATGTGAAACTCCCTTATATTCTAGCCCCAAATTCATGCATGCAAACTAAGTGTGCACCCTTAATCAACAAACAAGAATAAGTTATCCATCAAACGGTTAAGTAAATTGCATTCACAATTTATGAAATCACAACTGGAATTAATCAATTCATATTGCAAATATAATCATGGTTTCAAAGTCTCCCCTAGCTAAAACAAGTTTAGCTCCTCATGTTTACAACAAAACAAAGAGAATATAAATTAAACATTGAAAACAAAGATTGAATACACCTAGAAACGCTCCAACAATCCAAGCTTGAATAGCCAAAACGTCCAAGGCTTCTCCTCTCTTCTTTCTCCTTCTTTGTTGCGGCACAATAGCATAAGGTCTAGGGATAATTGGTTTGGGGGATGGAAGTGTGGAATGGAAAAATGGTGTTTGGATTATAAGGGGAGAGATGGGAAGCTCACGGCTAGGGAAGGGAGAATGTGTTTGTAATGTGTTGTGTATGAAAATGAGATGTCCATGAATGAATGAATGCAAGGGTATTTATAGGAGTAGTGGAGGGAACATATGGCTATGTCATTTGTAGGTGAAGTAGGTGGATGTTGTAGGTGAAGTGGATGTTGTAGGTGAAGTAGGTGGATGTTGTAGGTGAAGTAGGTGGATGTTGTAGGTGAAGTGGATGTTGTAGGTGAAGTAGGTGGATGATATGTTAAGTGATAAGTGATAAGTGATATGATATGTGGTGATGATAAGTGATAAGTGCATGTGGGTTAACTAATGAAGGAAATGCATGTGCAATGACAATGTGTTAGAATGGATGTGTGTTATGCATGGCATGATTGGGATTAGGAAAGGTTTAAATGTCCTAAAACTAAAGAGAACAAGGTTCCAACACTTTGGCTCCAATTAGGTCTTCAATTTCGTCCAACACTTTGGCTTCAAGCATAAGCTATCCGTCCTTAGCCCAAAAGTGCTCCAAAAGTCTCCAAAATGCATCTTTTTGCTCCTTTAGCCCTTTCGACCTACAAACACACGAAAATAGCTTAAAGTACTAAAATAACTAAAGAAACATAACGTAAATGCACGAGAACAAGCCATTTAAGTCGCATGAAAATGCTCCTATCAAATACCCCCACACTTATCTTTGCTAGTCCTCGAGCAAAACAAAACAAAAGAAACCAGAAACAAAACAAAATGAACAAGTAAAACACAACCTAAACCTTCCAACAAACGTCTCAGGGATTTCCAAAGCACATGACAAGTTAAAAATCATTATTCCCACAGATTTTAGCCATTTTTACACTTAAGTACATTCTTACTCATAGTCACCACATACTAGTTCACAATTAAGCATTTAAAACCATGTTTTGAATGTAGTAACATGCCTTAGAGAATTCCCTCAATTCCTTACTAGAATGCACTCTATTTTCACATAGATTTTCTGACTACACACCCTACACTAGTTATATGTGAGAAGATTGATGTAAACATGTAGACGAACACTCACATATGTTATAACAAGGAAAGCATTTTCTGAATTTACGATAACGACATGAATATGATCTCATGAATGGAATGCTACTACTTAGAATGAGAACCAGTGATTCCATAAGCTCATATCAATTCCAAACTCCACATTATTAAACACATAACGATCAAGATAGAAGTCAAAGGGGTGTAACGGGGCTAAAGGTGTTTGGCTAAAGAAGGTATATGGAAAACAAAGGTTCTCAAAGAAATAGCGAGCAAAGCATTTGAATTAACGTAGAAATCACTTTTGAATGAAAACTCAACTTTTGATCAAGGGGGAACAAGTTCTTTTTCCTTTCTTTCTTTTCTTTTCTGTTTTTCTTTTACATATATTTTTAACACATTTTTTTTTTTTTTTTTTTTTTTTTTTTTTCTCAAAACATACATAAACGCTTAAGAACAAAACATTCTCTCCCCCACACTCATTTTCTTTCATAATGTACTCAAAAGGAATTCATTTAAGTCATGCTCACTATCTTTTAAGAACAAGGGTACGGATGGTCCTAATCTAGGCTAGGTAAGGGTTGATGTGGTTAGCAAAGAAAATAGGTTAAACGAGGCTCAACGGGGTTAAGACTTACAATATATACGAAATATGGGAAGTAAGGCTATTTGGCTATGGTGGCAACTACACAACTTCATCTTGATATATGTTATGCAATCAATATCATGCTTTGAATGAAACGGATATAAGTTCTAGCATTTAGTTCTATCATGATACAATTGCATTCTAAGTAGCAACCAAGCAAGGAATAATGAGATCATGCAACAACTTTAGAAAACAAAGAATCACAGAAAATAACTCTCCAAAGAAAGTAATGGCTCGAGTCTCACAGGGTTGTAGCGTTTGTTTGAGTTCCTTCCTTCAAGCATGTTACAAAAACGAATTTTTCTTTTATGATTGCATGTGAAGTCATACATTATAACCATAACCAAACATATACCAAGAGTAAATCAAACTTTCATCCATGTTTATAATTCTCTTTAACAGTCATGCAATTACAAACCAAATCCTCATCATTGTGTTGGAAGGTACCCTAAGACACAAACACACAAAAACGACTCAAAACACTCTTTTTAGGTTTTTCAAAACATGTTTTTCAAATTTTTATGTGATTTTCGGATTTATAAAAACAAAACATACTAAAACACTCTAAAACATCTTAAAAACACCTTAAAACAGTAAGGAACAACCTTTAAAGTTATGGGCGATAAAATCCCACGAATTTGCATTAACAACATTAGTTACCCCCACACTTAAATCAAACATTGTCCTCAATGTTTTAAGCTTAAAATCATACAAAGCATAAGTAAACACACAAAAAGCATTTAAACATACTAAACATGGCAGAATGTAAATAACAAAGAGAAGAGTTTAGAGACGCAAATCTGGTTGTGGAATGTAAATTCCATCTTCTCCTTGTTGATTTCATTGAGGCTTGATGTTGTTGATTCCACAGGGGCTCCTCCCATCGTTGATTTTCCTTTGTGCTACTCTTGAACTGGGCAGCAGGATTCTTTTGGTCTCCCCCGAAGGTCTGAGCTTACTCCTTTGGTCTGTTTCTTTGTTCAATCTTTCCAATTCGTATTGAAAAGGGTTGGAGGATAACTCAGCCTATGTTTGTCTCCACATACTTCAATGTATCATTTTCACTTGCCTTACTCGCTCCCCTTTGCAGAAGTGGTCCCTTCTCCGGAAGTGTATCAACCGTTGAAGATGACTACTCGAGAGCAACGCTAGGTAAGCAATCAGGAATAGATTCCAGGCAGTTGGCTCCAGATCGGAAGACTGACTCCAAGTGCCGGCTGATTGCTTCTTTTACTTTGCCATGCGAGTAAGAACAAGGACAAAGAAAAAGACAGGGAAAGAGCATGATATGAGATACTTTTGCTTTTGACCTTGATGATATGAGATACCTTTGCTTTTGAAGAAGCGGTGAATGAATCAGCACATGTATTTGTTGTGCTGCTTCCTCCTGGGTCATATGTACTCCAGGCATCTGGTATCATCTTTGGGGAAGAAGAAAGAATTGAGTATTTCGAAAGGCTTTGCTGGGAGTGCGCCCTCAGAGGTGAGGGAGAGTTGGGCATTTTCTTCAGGTTTGCCCTGCCATAAAAGACGAAGGTCGACATATATAGAGATAATATCAAGTGGTGGTACTTTTTACCTTTGTCGACAAACGTTTTGATCCCGCAAATCCGGCTTTTTGAAATAATGGCGCCTCTTCGATCTCTGAACACGCCTCTTCGATTTCTGAGCAGGCGCCCCTTCGATTTCTGAACGACGCCCCTTCGCTTTCTGAACGACGCCCCTTCGCTTTCTGAACGACACATGGTAGTGCAGATGCGGCTCCTTTTGACAAAGCTGCACGCGTCTTCTGAAAAGCTGAGAAAGCGTCACCGAACTTTGCGCTTGTCGGCTAAAGATGTGTAGTTGCGATGATGGCCTCCACGTGTTGTCTGAAAAGAAGAAATCTTTTGACAAAGTTGAACGCGCCTTCTGAAAAGCCGAGAAAGCGTCGCCTAAATTACGCCGGAAATTCTGGCTTTTTGAATTGGTGGACGCGTCGCCTTGGCTTTTTTATTGAGCTATCGATCACCACAACAAACACACTCTGAAGATTTCCCATTCTTGAAAATTGACTCCGGCCCTTTGAAATTTAACTCCATCCCTTCTCTTTGAACACTTTTGAAAAATGGCAAACTCATCGAACCTTAGCTTGGAATTGAGCCTTAGCAGTGATACGGGCGCGCCGCGTCAAGGTAACGTATGGCGCCCTTCTTTCTTATCTTCTAACGGTCCTCTTTCAGGTGAAGACTCTGTGATGCAGGACGCCATAACAGCTACAATAGTAGCTAGGAACCTCCTCACACCAAAAGATAGTAGGCTGCTGTCAGGACGGTCCGATGAGTTGGCCGTTCAAGAGTCCCTTGCACTTAGTGTTCAGTGTGCGAGTTCTGTGTCCAACATGGGCCAACGCCTGCTTGCCCGCTCCCGTCAGGTGGAATCATTGATGGCAGAGGTGGAAAGTCTCAAGCAGGAGATCAAACTGCTTAAGCATGAGAATAGAAGTTTGCACGTACTTGCCAACAACTATTCGACGGGCATGAAGAGGAAGCTTGATGAGCTGCAAGAATCTGAGGGTCGAATTCACAATGACCGTCAAAGGCTTGCGTCTTATCTCCAGAGGCACCTTTTTCCTGGGTCATCCAGCGCTTGGCCAAGTATTGAGGCCTGGAATGCTCTAGCTCCGATGCCTCCCGCTCCGATGGCTTCCGCTCCGATGCCTCCCGCTTCTGCGCCTTCCGCTTCTGCGCCTCGTAGTGGGGCTTCACGTAAACAACCTTTGTGAAGCTCCACCTTTCTCCATGTTTAGTATCTTTTTTTTTTTTTTTTTTTTTTTTTTTTTTTTTTTTTTTTTACACATAAATAAAATCAAACGGCATGGAATTTATCTTTGAATGGGCGGTGATACTTGAAATGATCCGATAATAGTTTAAATTCCAGATTGGGTGCCTGAATCATTAACCACATGTTAGTATAAAAGAAAATTGAAATTCGGGGAGGCGGCTTACCTGTGTGCTCCAAAATGAACTCCAGAATAAACACCCCTTCGAAAGTTATGACTTGTCCTGTGTCATAAAATCCAACTTCCTTGGGAATTGTGGTTTCAAATATGTCCTCTTTGATGCCTTCTACATCTTTTCCAGCCACTACCTTCTCTTGAATCATTCTTCTTGGTGTACAAAGTCCTTTGAAGAATTCAACACCATCTAAAACTTGCTGTGTTGCACCAAGAATTTGAATAGCATTTTGCTCCTTTGGGAAGGCTTCCACGATGTCCTTTTTACTCTCTTCTTGGTTGGGAATCAAAAACCTGCTAGGAAAAGGGACATTGGGTGGAATAACATCAGAATAACATGGAATTGGGACGTCCTTACTGGTGGTGGGTGGTTTAGAGGGCTTAGGGGGCTGCGGCAAGGGTTGTTCTACCCTTGCCGTGTGCATGTCTTCTTTCTCCTCCTCAATTAACAGCTGTTCATCCACTTCTAGGCTATGTTTGGACATTTTTAGGTCAGCTCCAACCTCCATAGCACTTCCCAAAGTGATAGCATTATGGATTTCAAAATCTTCCTTCGAGTTTTCAATAGTTGAGTTGGAAAGTTCACTTTGCTCTTGAATTTGTTTCATGAACTCCATAATCTGCCCAAATTGCTCGTCCAATTTACCCAACTTCTTGTCTTGATTTTGTTCGTCCTGCGTCAAAGAGGTTAGTAATTGAAAATTTTTATCATTATCCATGGACATACTTGAACTTGATTGGAATTGTTGTGGGGGAGGTTGTGGTGGCTGCATAGGTGTTGTATTGAACTCCTCATATGGTTGCCAATATGCTTCTTGTTGAGCCTCCTTGGCTTGATTTTGTGACCCCTGCGCCAAAGAATTTATTTCATTAAGAATTTGAATATAATCTATTGGCGAACTTGAATTTAATTGAGCATATTGCATATGAAGTTGTGGTGGCTGCATAGGTCTTGAATAGAACTCCTCATATGGTTGCCAATATGCTTCACGTTGAACTTGTTGATCTTCCCACCATATAGAGTTTGAATGATCCCTCCAATCTCCTTGTGGACATTGATTGGCTTGAAATCCTTGCCTATATGAAGCACCAAATGTAGGGACACTCTGCATTGTGGTCCTTTCGGCATACGGCAACAATTTAGAAGTAAGATTTG
Source organism: Pyrus communis (assembly GCF_963583255.1). Classification (NCBI taxonomy): domain Eukaryota; kingdom Viridiplantae; phylum Streptophyta; class Magnoliopsida; order Rosales; family Rosaceae; genus Pyrus; species Pyrus communis. The sequence goes on along the minus strand of NC_084813.1, from coordinate 11,298,714 downwards.
CCAATTGAGCTTGAATGCTAGCAAAATCCATATCTTACTTCTCTAGTACCTAAAATCAAAGAAAGAGAACTAAATCAAATATCAAAAGTAACAACAAACAAAGAAAACAACACTAAGTTAGAAACTAAAACGAAAACAACTAAACCAAAAAAAAGAAAAGAACCAAGGGATTAGCAAAGTTGCTAATCCCCGGCAACGGCACCAAAATTTGATGCGAGATTTATACGCGCACAAATTAAACCCTCGTTTGACAATTGTAGTAGAATGGATAAGTGAGGGATCGTTCTAGACCGGGGATTAGGAGGGCTTGCTAAAACCTTCTAAATTGACTTAAAAACATAAAAACACAATATAAAACACTATTTAATGCTCGAAGAAAGCAAAACTAAAAATAAGAAAGATTAAGACTAAGACTTCAACGAAATAGGGGGGAATTGGATTTGGACGAATTTAAACTAAAATGAATACTTGGAAACAAAACAAATTGTAAATATGGATTTGACGGAAATGAATGGATGGGAAGCTAGCTAAGGGTTCTTTCTCTACACATGATATTTATGCATATGAATCAATTTCCAGTTATTCCTTCATTGAATTATGAACGACAATGCCCCAAATTAACCGTGACATCACTAGTTAACCCTCAGATTTTCCTTATATTATTGGATTGGATGGCATCATTCGACAACCCAAAACATTCTCAAAAGTTCCCTACATGTCATCATAATAGAGATACAATCGAAGATCATTAAGAATAATGAAAACCATAAGCATTGACAAAGCATTTGCAACTATGACATCATGTTACTCATGCTAAGAATTAAACTTAACGCGATCGTGACAAGCGACCTTTACTACTTCCAAGTATAAGTTAGTAACGATTATGTGAAACCTCCTTAAACTTTAGCCACATATTTATGCATGCTAATTAAGTGTCGACCCTCAATCAACAAACACAAATAAGTTAATCATCAAATAGTTAAGCCAATTGCATTCACGAATCAAGAGTTCATAACCGGAATTCATCAATTCATATCACATAAATAATCATGGTATTGAAATCACCCCTAGCCAAAAAGTGTTTAGTTCCTCATAACTTTGAAATCAAAGAAACACCTAAACATTCCAACAACTCAAACTTGAATTGTATGAACGTTTAGGCACTCTTCTCTTCCATTCCTCATATTACAAAACAAAGAGAATTGAATTTAAACATTGAAATCAAAGAAACGCGTAAACATTCCAACAACTCAAACTTGAAGTGTATGAACGTTTAGGCCCTCTTCTCTTCCTCTTTATTGTAGCATAAGGTCTAAGGATAGTTGGTTTGGGGGATGGAAGTGTGGAATGGAAAAATGGTGTTTGGATTATAAGGGGAGAGATGGGAAGCTCACGGCTAGGGAAGGGAGAATGTGTTTGTAATGTGTTGTGTATGAAAATGAGATGTCCATGAATGAATGAATGCAAGGGTATTTATAGGAGTAGTGGAGGGAACATATGGCTATGTCATTTGTAGGTGAAGTAGGTGGATGTTGTAGGTGAAGTGGATGTTGTAGGTGAAGTAGGTGGATGTTGTAGGTGAAGTAGGTGGATGTTGTAGGTGAAGTGGATGTTGTAGGTGAAGTAGGTGGATGATATGTTAAGTGATAAGTGATAAGTGATATGATATGTGGTGATGATAAGTGATAAGTGCATGTGGGTTAACTAATGAAGGAAATGCATGTGCAATGACAATGTGTTAGAATGGATGTGTGTTATGCATGGCATGATTGGGATTAGGAAAGGTTTAAATGTCCTAAAACTAAAGAGAACAAGGTTCCAACACTTTGGCTCCAATTAGGTCTTCAATTTCGTCCAACACTTTGGCTTCAAGCATAAGCTATCCGTCCTTAGCCCAAAAGTGCTCCAAAAGTCTCCAAAATGCATCTTTTTGCTCCTTTAGCCCTTTCGACCTACAAACACACGAAAATAGCTTAAAGTACTAAAATAACTAAAGAAACATAACGTAAATGCACGAGAACAAGCCATTTAAGTCGCATGAAAATGCTCCTATCAAGGTGTTGAGTTAATTGAGCCAGTCAAATGCATAGGAAGGCCAATATTGCATCCCAGAATGGAGAATAACTCCAACATGTGGCAAAGGGGGTCAATGGGGGGTTTTTCCTCGGCATTGCAATCATGGAATTCAGTGTGATCATCATCTAGGTTCTCAATGTCCAACAACACAATCATAGGGGTTTTACATTTGTGTCCAAGAACATGGGGTTCGGTGAAATGGAAGCACTCTTTCTTTCGTATTTTTTCTTGGACCTCAGCAAGGGTTAGGTGTTTGGAGGCAACATTGGGGTTATGGGTTTGTGGGGAAGGGAAGTTGCCTTGGAAGGTGGTGGTGGGAAAGTAGGGTCTGGAAAAAGATGGGGATTTGAGTTGGCGAGAAAAGCTAAGGCGGAATAAGCGTTCAGCTTATTTTTTTGTTTAAAATTTTTTTGATAATTTCTGGGCTTGGTGAAGAGATTCAGGTTTGAGAGTGAGGACATCATGATGGATATCATCATGTAGGCCACCAAGGAAAACATGTTTTAGTTGGTTTTCAGTCCAATCAATCACTCGGCAAGAAAGTTTTGTAAACTCAACTATGTAATCATCGACTGAGCTTCTCTGTTGGATATGAGTGAGTTGTGATTCGATATTTGCTCGATCACTCCTTCCCCCAAATCTCTGAAATAATAAATCCATGAAGAGACTCTAGTTATCTTAGCCATACCGCTGTTCGAAGCCACACATCCAAATAGAGGCATTAGCCCCAAAGTTACAAGTTGCTACCAGAACCCACTGATGTGGTAGTACCTCATAGTAGTCTAGGTACCTTTATGCCATTATTAGCCACCCATAAGGATCATCCCCATTAAATCGAGGTAATTCTATTTTAATGGCCTTAAAATTGAAAGGCTGGTGATATGGGTTGGGAGTCACTGGAAATGGCACTGTGGAGGGAAGTATATAAAAGGAATATGGGTGGATGGGTATGAGAGAGTTGGGGTTTGGGGAAAATTTGAAGAAGATGTGGTGTGGTGTTGGGAATGGGTTGGGCGGCTGGTGATGGTTGTGGGGGATGGGGTGGTGCATGTTAATGCCAAAAAAGGGGTAGGGGGCCAGACTTGGTGAATGGGGGTGAGAGAGAGCCAGACCCAAAAATGGTGGGTTGGGGGTAAGAACAGGGAGTAGAATGAAGTTGTGGGAGTGGTTGTGGATGGTCGACTGGTCACCGGGGTTGGGGTTGAGATGGGTGAAGCAGTTGGTTGGGCGAAGGGGAGGCCCGACTTCAGTTGATAGAGTTCTTCGAGCATCAAGGACTGAAAAGCTACGAGCTGGGATGACATTGCATTTTGGAAAGCCGAGGTTGAGCTATTCATACTGTCGAATGATTTCTGGAGGTTAGTGTGCTGGGTTTCAAGAGCTGCAAGGGAATCACAGACTCCCTTCACCTTAGAGCAGAGGTACTTATGGTGAAAGTCCATGGCGGTGGCGATCGTTGACGTGGTAAACACTAACATGCAATTAGACCCTATAAATTATGCAATCGTAGTATGAGTAAGTAGGGATTGTTCTATTCTGGGGATTATAAGTGATGCTAATCAACACAAATTAAACTTATAAAACTGAAAACTAAATTAAACTAAAAACAAAACAATGAATGGGGTGATTTTTGGACGAATTTTAATAAAAATAAAGTAAATTGCAGCAAACGAATTAGGTCTTGTATGAGATATAGGTGAAAGGCTAGCTAGAGTATTGTTCTCCACACATGAAACATATGCATACGAATCGATTTCCAGTTATTATTTCTATAAACCATGAATGACAATGCCCCAAATTAACTATGAACTGCACAAATTAACTCTCAGATTTTCCTAGGTTCATTGAATTCGACTTAGCGACGCAACCAAATTATTCTTCTCAAGTTCCCTAACTAAGAAAAGCATGATAGAGATACATCTCAAAGATCATTAAGTTTTGTGAAAATCATAAGCATTCGTAACTATGAAAAGCATGATACTCCTACCAAAAATTTACTTAACTCAATCATGACTAGTGACTTTTACTAGTTGCAAATATAAGTTCATAACGATCAGGTGAAATTCCCTTATATTCTAGCATCAAATCTCCGCATGCAAACTAAGTATGCATCCTTAATAAACATACAAGGATAAGTTTTCTATAAAACAAATAAGTAAATCGCATTCATATTTTATGAAACAATAACTGGATGTAATCAATCTATATAAAACACATGATCATGGCTTTGAATTCACCTCTAGCTAAAAAGAAATTTAGTTACACATGTTCAACATAACTGAAAAACAATCTAAAATAAACATTAAAACTAACAAGGATAGAAAGAACTCCAAAAACTCCAATGGTTGAATGGTAGGTTACGGCATAATCTCTCCCCCCTGATATTTGCTGATAGGAGCATATTCATGCGACTTAAATGGCTTGTTCTCGTGCATTTACGTTATGTTTCTCTCGTTATTTTAGTCCTTTATGCTTCTTTTGTGTGTTTTCAGGTTCTAAGGGCCTAGGGAGCAAGAAAGTGCATTTTGAGGCCATTTGGAGCATTTTTGGGCATGGATTGGATAGCTTATCCATGGAGCCAAGAGAATGGACGAATTTGAAGGCCTTGTATGCACTTGAAGACACAAAACAATGGCTCTAGCCCAATCAAACACATTATGCCATACAAACCAACCTATTTTAGGCCCATTCTATGTACTTAAACCCTAGCCCTTTAAACTAATTCATTGATCACTTATCAAACCATTCACTTATCACTCACCACATATCATTCACTTATCACTTAACATATCATTCATTTATTTCACTTCCATACTCCTCTTAATTCCACATGCATTCTCACACATGCACATCATTCACTCACATTTCCACCATTCATTCTTTATTCCTTTCCAAACATCTCACATGCATTTCCACCTTCCTACTTCATCATTTCACCACATTCTCCCTCTTTAACTCACATGCATTCTCACACATGCACATCATTCACTCACATTTCCACCATTCATTCTTTATTCCTTTCCAAACATCTCACATGCATTTCCACCTTCCTACTTCATCATTTCACCACATTCTCCCTCTCTAACCCTACATGCATTATTTATTGCATCTTCACATGCATTCACACACACTTTACACATTCAAACCGTGAGCTCCCATTCCTATATGCCATTTTCATATTTCCACCCACTAACCTAGTCATCAACACATGCACTTCCACCTTTCATCCACAATGATTCATGATTCATTCACTTTGCATCCTTTAAATCACATACTTTTCCATCATTAATTAGCCACTTGCATCTTAAACAAACAACCATATGTTCCCTCCACTACTCCTATAAATACCCTTGCACCCATTCAATTCATATCTCATATTTTTCCATTCACAACACTTCACACAACACAAATACCATTCCATTGCCGTGAGTCCCATTTCATTTTCTGCATATTTTCTCTTCATTCTTCCATCTCCAACCACTCCCTACTCCATTCCACATACACCTAAAGCCCTTAAGCTCACCTTAGACCTTGTGCTACAACAACGAGGAAGAAAAGAGTGCTTAAACGTTCATACAATTCAAGTTTGAGTTGTTGGAATGTTTAGGTGTTTCTTTGATTTCAAAGTTTAAATTTAATTCTCTTTGTTTTGTACGTATGAGAAGGGAAGAGAAGAGTGCCTAAACGTTCATACAATTCACGTTTGAGTTGTTGGAATGTTTAGGTGTTTCTTTGATTTCAAAGTTATGAGGAACTAAACCCCCCTTTAGCTAGGGGGTGATTCGAAACTATGTTTATATTTGCAATTTGAATTGATTACGTTTGGTTGGAATTTCATAAGTTGTGGATTCAATTCGTTTAACTGTTTGATTGATAACTTATTTATGTATGTTCATTGAGATTGCAAGCTTAATTTTCATGCATAAATATGACGCTAGAATATAAGTGCGTTAAACGAATTCTTGGCATAAGTTTCATGCGTATTCCATAGTAACGAATGCCTCGTCGATGTTTATGATTTCCGTTGAACTTAATGATCTTGGTTAAATGTCTCTATCATGCGTATTCCATAGTTAGGGACTTTGATTAAGAATAATTTGGTTGTAATGCGTATTCCATTCAATCCAACGAATTTAGGGAAATCTGAAAGTTAATCTAAGCGGATCTAATTAACTTGGAGCATTGAGTTTCACAACTTATCGAAAGACCAACTGAGAATCAATTTTGTTTGCAAGTGTAACATGTGTGGAGAAGAACCCCTTGGCTATTCCATCATCCATATTTTCATCACATTCATATTTACATTTTGCCTTTAATTATATTCTGTCTTTTTAATTTAATATCGTCCAAACACAATTCCCCCCCTCTATTTTGTTAAGTTTTAATCATTCGTATTTGTTTTATTTTTTGTATCTTTAAGCTTTTGGAGTCATAAACATTTGCAAATTCGTCTAAATCAAGTTCTAGCTTCTATTTGAGTCAATTTGATTGTTTTAGACAATTTGAGTTTTTTCAAAGCCATTCTGAGTCATAGTAGTCTTGTTAAGAGTATTTTAATTTAGTTTTTATGTTTTTAAGTCAATTTAGAAGGTTTTAGCAAGCCCTCCTAATCCCCGGTCTAGAACGATCCCTCACTTATCCATTCTACTACAATTGTCAAACGAGGGTTTAATTTGAGTGTCAAGTAAATCTCGCATCAAATTTTGGCGCCGTTGCCGGGGATTAGCAACTTTGCTAATCCTTTGTCTTTATTTTTATATTTTTTTTGTTTTTCGTGCATTCTTATTTTAGATTCTTAGTTTGTTTGTTTCCTTGTTTTTTAGGTACTGTGTATGACTCGTCGCTCTCGGCCTATTATAGAGAACATCTCCGACTTTGACGGTGATTTTGAACGCACTTTGAGGAGAACGAGGAGTCAACAAGAGCCACCACAACCTCCACCACAACCTGGGCTTGAAGAAGACGAAGAAGGTGTAGAAGAAAAGCCCACGGATCAGATTTTTGAAGAAGAACAAGCCATGGCAGCAGATAATAGAACCATCAAGGAGCTTTCGGCCTCGGGTTTGGATAATGCATTGCCTCTTTGTATCCAATACCCCACGGCTGCAGAGGGGAAGACTGAGGAATTTGAACTCAAATCCAGTTTGTTACACCATATTCCGAAGTTCCATGGCTTGTCTATGGAAGACCCCAACAAACACTTGAAGGAGTTCGAGGTGGTTTGTTCGAGCATGACCCCCGTCAATGTGGATGAGAGTATATTGAAGATGAAGGCCTTTCCATTTTCACTTATGGACAAGGCCAAAGATTGGCTCTACGAACTAGCCCCGGGAACTGTGACTTCGTGGGAGAGTATGAAGCGTGCTTTCTTGGAGAAATTCTTCCCTACTTCGAGAGTGATTCTCCTACGGAAGAAAATTAGTGGTATTCAACAGAATCATGGTGAGACATTCCCGGCTTATTATGAGCGCTTCAAGGGCCTTGTAGCTTCATGTCCTCAACATCAAATGAAGGAGGAACTTCTCCTTCAATATTTCTATGAGGGCCTCCTTCCTATCGAACGTCAAATGGTTGATGCTTCAGCGGGAGGAGCATTGGTGGACAAAACACCAAGGGATGCCAAGATTCTCATAGCCAACCGAGCGCTCAACGCTCAACAATATGAAGGAGTGGGCCAAAGGGAAGCCCCACGGCAACAAAGTGTAAATGAGGTGAGTGCTATTTCTGAAATTCAATCACAACTTGCTAATCTTACTTCTCTTGTTTCTCAGGTTGTGATTGGTCCAAAAGCACAAGAACACCAAGTTTGTGGCGTGTGCTCAATTCAAGGGCATCCATCCGACAAGTGCCCTCAACTAATCGAGAATGGTGGGTGGGAATCTGCCAATGCAATTGGTTTCCAAGGACAAAATCAAAACAACCCATACTCGAACACTTACAATGCCGGATGGAGGGACCATCCAAACTTCAAATGGAGGGAGCCACAACAAGCTGCCCAACAAGGAGGATTTAGGCCAAACCCCCCTGGTTTTTATTCCAAGCCGTATGCACCCCAACAATCCCAACAACCTTCGGCATCATCTCATTCAGGTACGTCTTTGGAAAGTAATCAAGCTATGCAATTACTAACCTCTATTTCGCAGGGGTTGCAAAATCAAAACAACCGAATAGAAAATAACGAGAAGGAGATGATGGATATGAAGAAACAAATAGGGCAGATTTCTGAGTTCCTTGGACAGATTAGAGAGCAAGGAAAGCTTCCTAGCTCAACCACAGTCAATCCAAAGGGAGGATTCGAATCCGCCAAGGCCATCACCCTAAGGGGTGGAAAAGAAGTTGGGACCGAGCCAAACAATCCCAAATCTGCCCAGAAAGTAGATGAAGAGACGACACAACCTGAGGCAGATCACCCTAACTCGGCCAAATCAGGTAATTTAAGTTCAAATTCATGTACTTCACGTCCTAATCTGCCCAATGTACCTTTTCCTCGCAGGTTCATGCAAGAAAAAAAGGAAGAAAGCGAGAAGGACATTCTTGAAACGTTCCGGAAGGTGCAAGTGAACATACCGCTTCTCGATGCAATCAAACAGGTTCCAAAGTATGCTAAATTCCTCAAGGACCTATGCAATACAAAGAGAAGAAGGGCAAACAAAGAGGTAGTGAAGGTAAGCGAGAATGTGTCCGCTGTTTTGCAACGTAAACTGCCTACCAAGTGCAAAGACCCCGGTAGTTTCACGATTCCTTGTGTAATTGGACATAATCGTTTTGAACATGCCATGCTTGATTTAGGTGCATCCATAAATGTCATGCCTTATTCTATTTATGCATCTATGAATTTGGGTGAATTAAAACAAGATGGTGTAATTATACAATTGGCTGATCGTTCTAACGCGTATCCAAAAGGAGTTTTGGAGGATGTGCTTGTGCAGGTGAACCATTTAATTTTTCCGGCTGATTTCTACGTCCTAGACATGGAGGATTCAGCCCATTCTACATCTTTGCCGATTCTCCTTGGTAGGCCATTCATGAAGACGGCCCGAACGAAGATTGATGTATACAAAGGCACCTTGACAATGGAATTCGATGGGGAAGTGATTGATTTTAATATTTCTGAAACTATGAGATATCCCGTTGATGACCATTCTTGTTTTTCCATTGATGTTATCGATTCTTTGGCGCAGGTATACCTTGAAGAATTGAACGAGGACGCCCTGGAAACAACCATCACTAAGGCCATAGAGCGCAAAAATGAAGGATTTGGGCCAATGCAAGGCCACGGCAAGGAGGAGGAATTCTTTGCAATGGGTTCTGGTGAAGAAATAATTGAGGTTGTGGCAGCCCTTGAGTCATTGCCACAACAATATGGTAAGGTTCCACTCTCACTTTCAAATTCAGTTTCCACTAAGATGTTACCTTCTGTTGTTCAGGCACCATCGCTTGAACTTAAGCCGTTGCCGGACCATTTGAAGTATGTGTTTTTGGGAGAAAGCGAAACATTGCCCGTCATCATTTCATCAAGTCTCACAGCAATGGAGGAGGAGAAGCTTGTGAGGGTGCTGCGAGAGCACAAAATGGCCATAGGGTGGACTTTGGCCGACATTAAAGGAATAAGCCCTACCACATGCATGCACCGTATACTTCTTGAGGAGGGGGCTAAACCAACTCGAGAGGCTCAACGCCGTCTCAACCCTCCAATGATGGAAGTGGTGAAGAAGGAAATAATCAAGCTTTTGGATTGCGGAGTGATCTACCCTATCTCCGATAGCCGTTGGGTCTCTCCAGTTCAAGTCGTTCCCAAGAAGTCCGGAGTAACTGTTATCAAGAATGATGAGAATGAGCTCGTGCCTACACGCATTCAGACTGGATGGCGAGTATGTATCGATTACCGGAAGCTAAATGCCATGACTAGGAAAGATCACTTTCCTTTGCCATTCATCGACCAGATGCTCGAAAGGTTAGCCGGTCATGCTTTTTACTGTTTTCTTGATGGATACTCTGGATATAACCAAATTGTGATAGCCCCGGATGATCAAGAGAAGACCACATTCACATGTCCCTTTGGAACATTTGCCTATCGTCGCATGCCATTTGGCTTATGCAACGCACCGGCCACTTTCCAAAGGTGTATGGTAAGTATATTTTCCGATTTTGTTGAAAAGATCATTGAGGTTTTCATGGATGATTTCAGTGTATTTGGGAGTTCATTTGATAATTGCTTGGATAATCTGACCTTAATTTTGAAACGATGTGTTGAAACTAACCTTGTCTTGAATTGGGAGAAATGTCACTTTATGGTGAAACAAGGTATAGTTTTAGGACATATTGTTTCAGAAAAAGGAATTGAAGTAGATAAATCGAAAATAGACCTTGTACGTCACTTACCCTCTCCTACTTCGGTTAGAGAGGTACGTTCGTTTCTTGGCCATGCAGGGTTCTATAGGCGTTTTATCAAGGACTTCTCCAAGATGTCCAACCCTCTTTGCCGATTGCTTCAAAAAGATGTGCCATTCAAGTTTGATGAAGAGTGTAATTCAGCATTTAACCAACTCAAGGAGAAGCTAGTCTCGGCCCCCATTATTGTACCTCCAGATTGGAGCCTTCCGTTCGAGCTCATGTGCGATGCATCCGACTATGCATTAGGAGCTGTTCTAGGACAAAGAAGAGACAAGCGGCCGCATGTCATATACTATGCCTCTCGGACTCTCAATGATGCCCAATTGAACTACTCCACGACGGAAAAAGAACTTCTAGCTGTGGTTTTTGCTTTAGATAAATTTCGTTCATATTTAATTGGTACTAAAGTAATCGTTTATTCTGATCATGCAGCTTTGAGGTACTTGCTCACGAAAAAGGAAGCAAAGCCGAGGCTTATCCGTTGGATTCTTCTTCTTCAAGAATTTGATATTGAAATCCGGGATAAGAAAGGAAGCGAGAATGTAGTGGCTGACCATTTAAGCCGAATGATCCACGAGGAGCATGAACATGCCGTACCTATCCCTGAAACTTTTCCCGATGAGCAGCTGCTATCCATTGAGGTAAGTGAACCATGGTATGCAGATTTAGTGAATTACTTGGTGACTAAACAAATTCCAAATGAACTAAACAAGCACCAACGTGATAAGCTTAAAAATGATGCACGTTTCTATGTTTGGGATGACCCTTATTTGTGGAAGTATTGCTCAGATCAAATTGTACGTAGATGTGTGCATGATTCTGAATTTCACTCAATTCTAAGCTTTTGTCACACATATGCATGTGGTGGTCATTTTGGCACACAACGCACTGCCCTCAAGGTTCTAGAGTGTGGTTTTTATTGGCCGACTATATTTAGGGATGCTAGAACCTTTTGTATGTCTTGTGATCGTTGCCAACGAATGGGTAACATAGGTACCAAGGACCAAATGCCGCAAACCCCTGTCTTTAATGTTGAAATTTTTGATGTTTGGGGCATTGATTTCATGGGCCCTTTTCCTCCATCTTATGGTTTCACTTATATCTTGCTAGCCGTTGATTATGTTTCTAAATGGGTGGAAGCAAAAGCCACCCGTACTAACGATTCTAAGGTGGTTGCAGATTTTGTGAAAACTAACATTTTTGCTAGGTTTGGAATGCCGAGAGTAATCATAAGTGATGGAGGGTCTCACTTTTGCAATCGGACCATTGAGGCGTTGCTAAGAAAGTACCATGTCAACCATAAGGTCTCCACACCTTACCATCCTCAAACAAATGGCCAAGCCGAGGTGTCTAACCGAGAAATCAAACAAATTTTGGAGAAGACCGTTGGACCAACAAGGAGGGATTGGAGCTTACGTTTAGATGATGCACTGTGGGCATATCGTACGGCATACAAAACACCCATTGGGATGTCACCTTTTCGGCTCGTCTATGGTAAGCCATGTCATTTGCCCGTAGAGTTAGAGCACAAGGCACATTGGGCCGTGAAGATTTTCAACATGGACATAGATGCAGCGGGAGTTCATAGGAAGCTCCAATTGAATGAACTTGAGGAGATTCGGAATGAAGCCTATGAGAATGCCCGGATGTACAAAGCCAAGACCAAAGCATTCCATGATAAAATGATTCGAACCAAGACCTTCACAGTTGGGCAGAAAGTGTTACTTTTCAACTCTCGCCTACGTTTGTTTCCTGGTAAGTTGCGTTCTAAATGGATTGGCCCGTTTGTTGTTACTAATGTTTTCCCTCATGGTGCAGTGCAAATCAAAAGTTTAAGGACGCAGCAAGAATTCAAAGTGAATGGGCATCGATTGAAGCCCTATTACGAGATGTTTGAGGAGCATGTCGTGGAGGAGGTACCCCTCCATGCCGTGGAACCTAGTCAAGCTTAAACGGAGGTACCGTCCGGCTGCAAGACGTAAAAGAAAGCGCTTCGTGGGAGGCAACCCATGCATCCGAATAGAGAAGAACTTGGAAACCCCTTTAAGAGACTTATTTTTATTCCTTTCTTTTTCTTTACTGCCTTTACTTTGCTTTCTTTCTCGTATTTGTTTATTTGCTTGCTCTGTTGTGACTTTCTGCTTAAAACATTGAGGACAAAGTTTGATTTAAGTGTGGGGGGGTAAACAATTTGTATTTGCATGAATTTCGTGGGATTTATTCACCTATCACTTAGAATGTTGTTTCTTGCTGTTTTAAGCGTTTTTAGAGTGTTTTATAGTGTCTTGGTATAAAACTTCGAAAATTTGATAAAAATTAAAAAAAAAAAAAAAAAAAAAAAAAAAAAACTCTTCTCTTTGTTGCTATTTCGTTTCTGCCTTGTTAGGTTGTTTAGTTGTTATTGTTTGTTTGTTTATTAATTGTGTGAGTCTATGATTGTAACATTGAGAAAATGTTTGATTTATTGATAGGCACTGCTAAACAAAGAAAGATGGTGCTTCACAAAGGTTGTTTGCTTGAGGCCCCACTACGTGGCTTTACTCTTGAAGCGGAAGGCGTAGGAACAGAAGGCATCGGAGCGGAAGGCGTAGGAACAGAAGGCATCGGAGCGGAAGGCGTAGGAGCAGAAGGCATCGGAGCAGGAGGCATCGAAGATAGAGCATTCCAGGCCTCAATACTTGGCCAAGCGCTGGATGAGCCAGGAAAAAGGTGCCTCTGGAGGAAAGACGAAAACCTTTGACGGTCACTGTGAATCCGACCTTCAGACTCTTGCAGCTCATCAAGCTTCCTCTTCATGCCCGACGAATAGTTATTTGCAAGCACATGCAAACTTCTATTCTCATACTTCAGCTGCTGGATCTCCTGCTTGAGACTTTCCACCTCTGCCATCAATGATTCCACCTGACGGGAGCGGGCAAGCAGGCGTTGGCCCATGTTGGACACAGAACTCGCACACTGAACACTAAGTGCGAGGGACTCTTGAACGGCCAACTCATCGGACCGTCCTGACAGCAGCCTACTATCTTTTGGTGTGAGGAGGTTCCTAGCTACTATTGTAGCTGTTGTGGCGTCCTGCATCACAGAGTCTTCACCTGAAAGAGGACCGTTAGAAGAAAAGAAAGAAGGACGCCATACGTTACCTTGACGCGGCGCGCCCGTATCACTGCTAAGGCTCAATTCCAAGCTAAGGTTCGATGAGTTTGCCATTTTTCAAAAGTGTTCAAAGAGAAGGGATGGAGTTAAATTTCAAAGGGCCGGAGTCGATTTTCTTCAGAGTGTGTTTGTTGTGGTGATCGATAGCTCAATAAAAAAAGCCAAGGCGACGCGTCCACCAATTCAAAAAGCCGGAATTTCCGGCGTAAGTTCGGCGACGCTTTCTCGGCTTTTCAGAAGGCGCGTTCAACTTTGTCAAAAGATTTCTTCTTTTTAGACAACACGTGGAGGCCATCACCGCAACTACACATCTTTAGCCGACAAGCGCAAAGTTCGGCGACGCTTTCTCTGCTTTTCAGAAGACGCGTGCAGCTTTGTCAAAAGGAGCCGCATCTGCACTACCACGTGTCGTTCAGAAAGCGAAGGGGCGCCTGCTCAGAAATCGAAGAGGTGTGTTCAGAAATCGAAGAGGCGTGTTCAGAGATCGAAGAGGCGCCACTATTTCAAAAAGCCAGATTTGCGGGATCAAAACGTTTGTCGACAAAGGTAAAAAGTACCACCACTTGATATTATCTCTATATATGTCGACCTTCGTCTTTTATGGCAGGGCAAACCTGAAGAAAAATGCCCAACTCTCCCTCACCTCTGAGGGCGTACTCCCAGCAAAGCCTTTCGAAAGACTCAATTCTTTCTTCTTCCCCAAAGATGATACCAGATGCCTGGAGTACATATGACCCAGGAGGAAACAGCACAACAAATACATGTGCTGATTCATTCACCGCTTCTTCAAAAGCAAAGGTATCTCATATCATCAAGGTCAAAAGCAAAAGTATCTCATATCATGCTCTTTCCCTGTCTTTTTCTTTGTCCTTGTTCTTACTCGCATGGCAAAGTAAAACAAGCAATCAGCCGGCACTTGGAGTCAGTCTTCCGATCTGGAGCCAACTGCCTGGAATCTATTCCTGATTGCTTACCTAGCGTTGCTCTCGAGTAGTCATCTTCAACGGTTGATACACTTCCGGAGAAGGGACCACTTCTGCAAAGGGGAGCGAGTAAGGCAAGTGAAAATGATACATTGAAGCATGTGGAGACAAACATAGGCTGAGTTATCCTCCAACCCTTTTCAATACGAATTGGAAAGATTGAACAAAGAAACAGACCAAAGGGGTAAGCTCAGACCTTCGGGGGAGACCAAATGAACCATCATGCTGCCCAGTTCAAGAAGTAGCACAAAGGAAAATCAACGATGGGCGGAAACCAGTTCGAGAGTAAGCCTGTGGAATCATCAAGATCAAGCCTCAATGCAATCAACAAAGAGAAGATGGAATTTACACTCTATAACCAGATTTGCGTCTCTAAACTCTTCTCTTTGTTAATTACATTATGCCATGTTTAGTATGTTTAAGTGCTTTTTGTGTATTTACTTATGCTTTGTGTGAATCTATGCTTAAAACATTGAGGACAATGTTTGATTTAAGTGTGGGGGGGTAACTAAGTATATTTGATGCAAATTCGTTGGATTTTATCACCTATCACTTCACATGTTGTTTCTCACTGTTTTAAAACTGTTTTAGTGTGTTTTGTCTTAAAAATTCGAAAATCCCATAAAAATTTGAAAAATTGTTTTGAAAAACCCAAAAAGAGTTGTTTTAAAGTTGTTTTTGTGTGTGTGTTTGTGTCTTAGGATACCTTCCAACACAATGATAAGGATTTGGTTTGTAATTGCATGACTGTTAAAAAGAGTTATTAACATAGAGAAAAGTTTGATTTACTCTTGGTATATGCTTGGTTATGGTTATAATGTATAACTTCACATGCAATCATAAAAGAAAATTTAGTTTTTGTAACATGCCTGAAGGAAGGAACTCAAACAAATGCTACAACCCTAAGAGACTTGAGCCTATAACGTTCTTTGGAGAGTATAATCTGTGATTTCTTGTTTTCTAAAATCGTTGCATGATCTCATTATTCTTTGCTTGGTTACTACTTAGAAGGCGTTTCATCATATAGTTCCAAATGCTAGAACTCATGCCCATTTCATTCAAAGCATGTTATTGATTTGCATAACATATATCAAGATGAAGTTGTGTAGTTGCCACCATAGCCAAATAGCCTCGCTTCCCATATTTCGTATATGTTGTAAGTTTTACCCCCGTTGAGCCATGTTAACCCATGTTCTTTGTTTACCCACTTTATCTTCACCTAACCTAGAATATGACCGTCCTTACCCTTGTTCTTAAAAGATAGTGAGCATGACTTAATTGAATTCCTTTTGAGTTACATTATGAAAGAAAATAAGTGTGGGGGAGAGAATGTTTAAGTGTTTTGTTTTGAGATTCAAAAGAAAAAAAAAAAAAAAAAAAAAAAAAAAAAAAAAAAAAAAAAAAGAGAGAAAAGAATAAGTGATTGAAGAAAGGTTCCAAAACACCAATTCTGGGCGTAAATTGTCTAAATTCTCCCTTTTTGTTCAAAAGTTGAGTTTTCATTCAAAAGTGAATTCTAAGTTGATTAAAATGCTTTGCTCACTATTTCTTTAAGAACCTTTGTTTTCCATATCCCTTCTTTATCCACATACCCCAAGCCCCGTTACAACCCTTGACTTCTATCTTGAGTGTTGTGTATTTCAATTTGTGGAGTTTGAACTTGGTATGAGCTTATGGTGTCACTGGTTCTCGCGTCTAAGTAGTAGCATTCCATTCATGAGATCATATCTAAACTTGATTATTAACTCCAGAATTTGCGTTCTTTGTGATACATATATGTGAGTGTCGTTTTCATGTTTACATCAATCTTCTCACATATGACTAGATTAGGGTGTGTAGTTAGAAAATCTGAGTAAAAATTGAGTGCATATCTTGAACGGAATTGAGCAAATTCTCTAAGGCATGTTACTACATTCAAAACATGGTTTTAAATGCTTAATTGTGAACTAGTATATGGTGACTATGATTAAGAATGTACTTAAATGTGAAGATGACTAAAATCTGTGAGAATGATGATTTTTAACTTGTCATGTGCATTGGAAATCCCTAAGACGGTTGTTGGAAGGTTTAGGTTGTGTTTTACGTGTTTAGTGTCGTTTTGTTTATTTGTTTTTATTCTGTTTTGCTCGAGGACTAGCAAAAGCTAAGTGTGGGGGTATTTGATAGGAGCATATTCATGCGACTTAAATGGCTTGTTCTCGTGCATTTACGTTATGTTTCTCTCGTTATTTTAGTCCTTTATGCTTCTTTTGTGTGTTTTCAGGTTCTAAGGGCCTAGGGAGCAAGAAAGTGCATTTTGAGGCCATTTGGAGCATTTTTGGGCATGGATTGGATAGCTTATCCATGGAGCCAAGAGAATGGACGAATTTGAAGGCCTTGTATGCACTTGAAGACACAAAACAATGGCTCTAGCCCAATCAAACACATTATGCCATACAAACCAACCTATTTTAGGCCCATTCTATGTACTTAAACCCTAGCCCTTTAAACTAATTCATTGATCACTTATCAAACCATTCACTTATCACTCACCACATATCATTCACTTATCACTTAACATATCATTCATTTATTTCACTTCCATACTCCTCTTAATTCCACATGCATTCTCACACATGCACATCATTCACTCACATTTCCACCATTCATTCTTTATTCCTTTCCAAACATCTCACATGCATTTCCACCTTCCTACTTCATCATTTCACCACATTCTCCCTCTTTAACTCACATGCATTCTCACACATGCACATCATTCACTCACATTTCCACCATTCATTCTTTATTCCTTTCCAAACATCTCACATGCATTTCCACCTTCCTACTTCATCATTTCACCACATTCTCCCTCTCTAACCCTACATGCATTATTTATTGCATCTTCACATGCATTCACACACACTTTACACATTCAAACCGTGAGCTCCCATTCCTATATGCCATTTTCATATTTCCACCCACTAACCTAGTCATCAACACATGCACTTCCACCTTTCATCCACAATGATTCATGATTCATTCACTTTGCATCCTTTAAATCACATACTTTTCCATCATTAATTAGCCACTTGCATCTTAAACAAACAACCATATGTTCCCTCCACTACTCCTATAAATACCCTTGCACCCATTCAATTCATATCTCATATTTTTCCATTCACAACACTTCACACAACACAAATACCATTCCATTGCCGTGAGTCCCATTTCATTTTCTGCATATTTTCTCTTCATTCTTCCATCTCCAACCACTCCCTACTCCATTCCACATACACCTAAAGCCCTTAAGCTCACCTTAGACCTTGTGCTACAACAACGAGGAAGAAAAGAGTGCTTAAACGTTCATACAATTCAAGTTTGAGTTGTTGGAATGTTTAGGTGTTTCTTTGATTTCAAAGTTTAAATTTAATTCTCTTTGTTTTGTACGTATGAGAAGGGAAGAGAAGAGTGCCTAAACGTTCATACAATTCACGTTTGAGTTGTTGGAATGTTTAGGTGTTTCTTTGATTTCAAAGTTATGAGGAACTAAACCCCCCTTTAGCTAGGGGGTGATTCGAAACTATGTTTATATTTGCAATTTGAATTGATTACGTTTGGTTGGAATTTCATAAGTTGTGGATTCAATTCGTTTAACTGTTTGATTGATAACTTATTTATGTATGTTCATTGAGATTGCAAGCTTAATTTTCATGCATAAATATGACGCTAGAATATAAGTGCGTTAAACGAATTCTTGGCATAAGTTTCATGCGTATTCCATAGTAACGAATGCCTCGTCGATGTTTATGATTTCCGTTGAACTTAATGATCTTGGTTAAATGTCTCTATCATGCGTATTCCATAGTTAGGGACTTTGATTAAGAATAATTTGGTTGTAATGCGTATTCCATTCAATCCAACGAATTTAGGGAAATCTGAAAGTTAATCTAAGCGGATCTAATTAACTTGGAGCATTGAGTTTCACAACTTATCGAAAGACCAACTGAGAATCAATTTTGTTTGCAAGTGTAACATGTGTGGAGAAGAACCCCTTGGCTATTCCATCATCCATATTTTCATCACATTCATATTTACATTTTGCCTTTAATTATATTCTGTCTTTTTAATTTAATATCGTCCAAACACAATTCCCCCCCTCTATTTTGTTAAGTTTTAATCATTCGTATTTGTTTTATTTTTTGTATCTTTAAGCTTTTGGAGTCATAAACATTTGCAAATTCGTCTAAATCAAGTTCTAGCTTCTATTTGAGTCAATTTGATTGTTTTAGACAATTTGAGTTTTTTCAAAGCCATTCTGAGTCATAGTAGTCTTGTTAAGAGTATTTTAATTTAGTTTTTATGTTTTTAAGTCAATTTAGAAGGTTTTAGCAAGCCCTCCTAATCCCCGGTCTAGAACGATCCCTCACTTATCCATTCTACTACAATTGTCAAACGAGGGTTTAATTTGAGTGTCAAGTAAATCTCGCATCATTTGCGGCACAACTTGTTTATATAGGGCAAAGGGCACGGCTGAATCCAAGGAGAAAAAGGATTAGGGTGTTTGAATTATCTTAGGACTCCTAGAATGAGATGGGAATTATTTAGAATGTGATAAGGATTCCTTTGCAGCTGGAAATAAGATGAGATAATGTTGGATAAGATTAGATAAGATAAGCTAAGAGTGGATAAGATGAGATAAGTTTGGATAACGTTGGATAAGATTGTGTATTTCCTTGTCTTCCAAGCTTCAACTTTGATTCCTCCAGATCTTAGCACATGTTTAGCACCATTTAAACACCAAAAACGTCTAGCCCATATGCTCTCCACGTGTGCTATCCAATCCAAGTCCAAAACTGCTCCAAATTGCTCCATTTGGCCATTTATTGTCATTTTTACCAATTGGACCTACAATAATACAAAAATAACATAAATTACCAAAAGAAATAAAAATTAACGAAGTAAATGCAATGAAATAAGATAACAAAGTCGCATAAATATGCTCCTATCAATCGTGTCCGAATCTGAAGAGGTGGAGGACTGGGTGTTCTTGCCCATCAAGCAACGGGCTCTGATACCAATTGGTACACCTAATTGGTCCACAAACAGAGAAAGACAGGAATTGACAGAACAGTGCAGAAATTATAAAGGAGATAAGAGAAAAACAAAGTGATAGGAGCATATTTATGCGACTTTGTTAGCCTAGCCTATTTCCTTGCATTTACTCAGTTAGTTTATATTTATTAGAGTGTTTTAAGCTATTTTCGTGTGTTTGTAGGTTCAAATGGCAAAAGTGGCACGAAAAGGCAATTTGGATCATTTTAGAGCAGTTTTTGGCCTGGAATGGATAGCACATGCATGGAGCGAGGTGGATGGGCGTTTTTGAAGATCAAAAGAGGCTAGGAATGTGCTAAAGAGTTGAAGAAAATAATTCAAGACATAAAAGATAAGGAATCAGCTAAAGAGAGGAACATTATCCAAAACCTTATCTTATCTTATCTTAACCGTATCCTAATCCTATTGTACCTAAATTCCAGCTGCAAGGGGGAGTTATTTTCATATTAGGACATCTAAAAACTTGATTTCTAGAAAGCCTTACCTTTTCCTAAAAGGGTGCCGCATACCTTATCCCTTGTCCTTGTTGGTTTATGATGTGTAATCCTTTTCCAACACAACCTTTGGAGTGCCTAATCCTTCTCCAAAACTACCTTGTGCTGTGTGCCCTTAGCCTATAAATACACCACAATGCCGCACCATTCAGATCACCACACATAAGAGCCTAAAAATCAGAAAAAACACACTTGTGCCATAGCTTTTCAAGGAAGGAGAAGAAGAAGCTTGGAGCCATGCCTGTCATTCAAGACCTTTGGATTGCTGGAGCGTTTTTAGGTGTATTCTATCCTTATAGTTCAATGTTTATTTTAATTTAGTTTTCAATTATGATGAACATGAGGAACTAATTTCGTTTTAGCTAGAGGTGAATTCAAAGCCATGAACATATATGTGATATGAATTGATTACATCCAGTTATTGTTTCATAAATCATGAATGCAATTTACTTAACTGTTTGATTGATAACTTATTCTTATGTGTTAATTAAGGGGGCCTACTTAGTTTGCATGCATGAATTTGATGCTAAAATATAAGGGAGTTTCACCTAATAATTATGAACTTATATTTACAAGTAGTGAAGGTTGCTAGTCACAATCGCGTTAAGTATATTCCTAGCAGGAGTATCATGGAGTTCGTAGTTACGAATGTCATGTCAATGCTTATGATTTTCACAGAACTTAATGATCTTTGATATGTATCTTTATTATGCAGTTCATATAGGGAACTTGATAAGAATAATTTGGTTGCGTTGCTAAGTCCAATTCAATGAATTTAGGAAAATCTGAGAGTTAATTTGTGCAGTTCACGGTTAACTTGGGGCATTGTCATTCATGGTTTATAGGAAGAATAACCGGAAATGGATTTGTATGCATATGTGTCATGTGTGGAGAAGGATCCTCTAGCTAGCCTTTCACCCCCTTCATTCACCTCAATTTAGTATCAATTAGTTTGTTTTCTGCAAGTTACTTAGTTTTAGTTTTAAATTTCGTCCAAACCAAGCCCCCATCATTGTGTCATTTTAGTTTAGTTTTAAAATTCGTTCAAACATGTTCCCATTAGTATTTTGAGTCAAGTTAAGTCTAGAATTCGTCCAAATCACCCTTTAGTTCCTGTTTTGAGTCGATAACTTTATTGTGTGCTGTTTTGAGTTAATTTGGTCAGTTTTGAGTCATTAGAGTCTAGTTTTGTGTTTTAAAGTCTAGTTTGTGTTGATTAGCATCTATTCTAATCCCCAGCCTAGAATGATCCCTACTTACGTATACTACAATTGGCTAAAAAAAGTTTAATTTGTGTGTTAATTTCTATCACATCACAGAGACATAAAAGGAAAGAAGAGTCAATTTCATTCATCATGCCTTTTTCAGATTACAACACATTATTTATATTCAATCTGAAAAGGGAACCCTAACACCAAATAGGTTGGGCCTTGAGCAAAACTTAGTTGAAGGCTAACAAGCATGGGCTAGGAGAAAGAGCTAAAAAGCCCAAACCATATGGTCCTAACAAATTTTTTTTTTTTTTTTCCGTTTTGTTATTGTGTTATTTGATTGCTCTTAATCTTAACGATGAATTTGGTTTTGTAATGATCTGTGGATTCTTGAGATTTTTTAAATTGATTACATCACGCCTTTTAGTTCTGTTTCGATACACTGAAAAACAAAAAATTTTGGAATTCTTAGAGGTTTTGGGATCCTTTGTGGGTTTTGTCCATTGCCTTGCTTGGTTATGAAGTTGTAAGTTTTTTATTTATAATATCTTGAACTGATAAATTCAATTTATGTTGATGGGTTTGCAATTGCATAATGTTATGATCTTCGGTAATTTATTATTGTTTTCAAGCTAATTTTGTGCTACTTCAATTGTTTTTTTTACTTTGAATGTAACCAAAAAGTTGTTTTTTAGTTTGTCTTCTCCATCCTTCATTATAAGTGTTGGAGTACGGATCGTTACCAGGACGTCTATAAGCATTCACCATGTTCGCTTGCTCTTGAACAAATTCTGGAAAATCAACTCCATACGAACAACCAACTGTGGTATGACCAGGAACTGCACATATGGAACAAACCTCTTGAACTGGTGCTTTCCTATTCATAGAAAGCAAAGTGCTCAGTTTACTAGCAATTGCATCGACTTGTGCCTTTGAAACAAAATCACTAAAATTATTAATCTCAAAAACTCCTGAACGTCTTCCTCTTGCTTCAGAATGTTGCGTTTTGAGTGCTAGAGTATCAAAAAGTGCTTGACATTCGGCTGATGTCTTGTTCTTAATTGATCCCCTGCATAGTTGTTCACTGCAGCTTTTGCTTGAAACTATTAATCCCTTATAAAATATCCACATGAGAACTAGAGTAGGCAAACCATGGTGCGGACACTGAATCAACAAACTATTTAATCTCTCCCACGCCTCAGAAAAAGTCTCATCTGTATGTTAGTGAACTGCATGATATTATCTCTAAGGGTATCAATCTTCTGAGTCGAAAAGAATTTCTCCACAAATTTATTTTGAATATCATTCCAACTTTTCAAGGTTCTAGGCCTTAAAGAATTCAACCAGGTCTTCATTTTGTCTTTCATAGAGCACAAAAAGACCTTCATCCTGAGATGTTCCTCGGTGACTCCTTCTACCAATGCCATGTTTGACAACATATTGAAGATATCTCCAACATGTGCCAATGGATCTTCAGTGTTCATGCCATGAAAGGAAGGCATCATATTAAAGTGGATATTCTTCAATTCAAACTAAACTTAAATAAAAGAAGGATTACGTTGACAAATTCAAATACGTAGAAAAACGAAATGAAAGTAAAAATAACAATTGATCGAACACGAAGTAAAAGGGAATGAATTATAAAAGATTAATATGTGGAAGCACTAGGACATCAGGTTCCTCATTCTCAATCCCATCTAATCCCATTATTCATATTAACATCAAATTATTCCCATGTTGCTGGCAATTATCCCTTGATTCGTCAATATTTCTTGTCAGAATATACTAATCGTATTTCTAACTATCTACCCATGTTATGGCTAGCCACAAATATAGATAATAGAAACCCTTTACGCTTAATGGATAATTACACCATACTACATAAATCTTAACCAGTATGTCTACTTAACTATGTAATTCATGATAATTGTTATGAGAAGCAATCTACTAAACTTAACCTGTCAGTCACAATTTAGTTCTTCACACAAATAATGGTCAGTTATTTGATTACAACAAAGCACAATAAAAATCACTCAACATGGAAAACAACTGAGATTAATATAAAATAACGAAAAGTATATGTTCATAATAAAAGTACACCCTAGTCCTAGCAAAATGACTTAGTTCATGATCAAACTAATGATAAACATGGATGAATTCGATGACATAAATGAAATCCAAAACTCCAATTTTGTATTTGTGTGCATGTATGCCATGGAAATCTGCAACTTTCTTTCCTTGCGGCACACCCCGATTCGGCTTTCAATCTTCCTTTTTTTCTTGCGGCGCTGGGTTCTCCCCCTTTTATATTTTCCACTAGTCTGCCTTTCTTTAAAATCCCCCACCTCTTCTTTTATCTCTGCCGCAGCTTCCTTGGACTATCTTGCATAAGTCCATTCCATTGGGCCAACTAATTAAAGCTTTGACCGGTCCAACTTTCTAATTTGTCTCTTATTTTTCCAGCCCAAAATAATACCACAGTCTAATTTGGCAATCGTCAGGTTTTCTTGTATTTAGGCATTTAATCCCATCTACAATACATACACAAAGTGCATTAAACTCAACAATTTAATACATGGTCATAATTATAGACAAAAAAGGTACAAAATATGTAAAATATCATCTAAATAGCTATTCAGTCCTCACTTCGTCTTCCTTAAATGATTACTTTGAAGACAGTGTCCCATTTACAGATCAATAATTTCTTTGGTAATGAAAGACCATAGAAATCTGAACTTTGGCTCGATCATATTGAGAGACCTTTTCGAGTTATGCAACTACATGGAAATCTTCCAAAAGAAAGATGGGTCGAGACATCAACTTGGTTCTTACGTCTGGAGGCTATATCATGGTATTGTCCTGAGATCGCTGAGAATCCCAGTAAGATGCTTCGTCATTTTAAGAAGTGGACTCGCAAGCAGTTGCGTTCTATGGCGACTTCGACTCCCTGTTCTACCTATCAAGAATTCTTCAAGGTTTTGCTTTGGGTTGAAGATTCATAGAATGCTCCCGATGATGATGATGATGAGGAAGATAACAGTAATGCTTGGAGGAATAACAGGGGGCAGTCTTCCTTTAGCCCTAGAAAGACCCAAAATTTCAAGTGTAGTGGTAATAGTTCGGGATCATCAAGTGGTGGTTCAAACTCCAATACGCCATGGAAAGGCGACAAGTTCATAGGTGGATCTCGCTTTTAGAATCAGAGGAACCCTACTCCGCTCTGTCGCAGATGTAATAACCATCATTTTGGTGAGTGTAGGTGAGGAAGTAATGGAAGCTTCATATACAGATGAGGCATAAAGCTAGGAACTACCCACAAAATTAGCAGAAACCTCAGCCTCCTATTCTATCACTTGCAGTTCCTCCACAGCAAATTGCAGGGCCTAGTGCCTACACGCCAATAGGATATGGTGGTGCTTACCACTATCAGGGGTGATGTGTTATAAACCAACACTTAAATTAAACCCTCTTATTGACAATTGTAGTAAAGATGTAAGTGTGGATTGTTCTAGGCCGGGGATTAGGAGGGATTGCTAATCTATTTAAAACTGACTCAAAAACACAAAACTAGGCTTAAAAACACTTAACTAGACTTATATGACTCAAAATAAACTAAAAAGACTCAAAACATCACAAAACAATCAAATAGACTCAAACTAGACTCTAAAGGGTGATTTGGACGAATTTAACTTAACTTTGACTGAAAACACTTTAAAAACACAAGTTGGACAAATTCTAGCTAATTTGACTGTTGCGAGAATTATACGCGCATAAATTAAACCCTCTTTTCATCAAATTGTAGTATATATGTAAGTAGGGATCGTTCTGGACCGGGGATTAGGAGGGATTGTTAATCACTTGGATTCGACTCAAAAACGTAAAAACAAAGTTAAAAAATGTTCACAAAGACTCAAAGGACTCAAATCAAGTTCAAAAGACTCAAAACTGCCTAAAAACACTAACTAAGCAGTTTCTGACCTTAAATCCAATGTTGGACGAATTTAAGATTATGGCTTGATTCAAATGTAAAAACACAATATAAAACACTTAAGTAGACTCAAGGAATGCAAAACTAAACACTTAAAACACTAAAACAAACCAAAAGACTCAAACATCACCCAAAACACTCAAAACTGCCTTAAAATCACTTTCTGGGCAGTTTTGAGCACTTTGGTGAATTTGGACGAAATTGGGAAATGAAATGAATCAAAACACTTGAAAGCACAAACTAAAATGATTTCTAACTAAATTGGACATTAAAGTAAAGGGGGATTTATGTTTTGATTAAACTAAATGACAGATTGTAAATTAAAGCATAAGGAAAAGAAGTAAACACAAAATGAATGAATCAACAACTAATGAAATGAAATAACACAAATAGAGATGTAGCTAGAGATTCGATTTCACCATTGCTAAACCAAGTCCATGCTTGTTAAGTCAGATTATACTCATCCCTCTACTTATTTCTTGAGTTTGTTTCACTTAGATATGATCAGCCATATGATGTGTGGATTTGATCAAATGTCCCTAATCATGAACCTAATTGTGATGTGCAACTTTGGTTCCTAATCAAGAATATGTAATGCATAAGAAACTTTCACAAAACCAAAGAGAACACTCGACAGGATGTTTGCAAAACATTCCCTTCATTCATTCACATATCCACCAAGATTATGCATGATGTGTGCTTTAATCTTGGCTAAACAACCTGTGGTTAATTCAAATGATGATCAAGCACTAAAATCAACACACTAAGTCACAATTAAATTGGAGAATGAAACAAGAAATAGATAGATTAAATGAGAATTCTGAATTAACTACATGGCACTCTTGCAAGGTTACATCGAAAGAGAAAGTTCCTCATGGTACAAACAAAAAGAATCAAAGAAACACCTAAACATTCCAACAACTCAAACTTGAATTGTATGAACGTTTAGGCCCTCTTATCTTCCATTCCTCATTCTTACAAACAAAGAGTATTGAAATTAAACCTTGAAATCAAAGAAACACTTAAACATTCCAACAACTCAAACTTGAATTGTATGAACGTTTAGGCACTCTTCTCTTCCTCTTCGTTGTAGCACAAGGTCTAGGGATAGTTTGATGGTGTGAATGGTTTGGGAAGTGGTGGAGGAATGGAAGGATGGTGTTTGGATTTTAAGGGAGAGCACGGCACAAGGGAAGTTTGATGTCTACATTCTGAAATGGATGAGTGAATGAAATGTAATGGATGGACTTGTGAAGGGCACGGCCCCAAGGGGCCAATTTCTGTTGTGAAATGAGTTGTGTTGAAATGAGATGAATGAATGAGTATTTATAGGTGAAATGGGGGGGTTATGGGAGTGTAATGGACTGTTTCTGTGAAAGGAAAAGAATGTAGAATGCAATGCAATGGAGAGGACGAATTAGTGTGTATGATGGACAGAAAATGGAGCCAAATAGAGTGTGTGTGATCCCCCAACATTCAGATTGGATCTACTATTTGTTTAACTCAGATGGCAGTGCATAAGTGATGGAAATGATTGTGTTTCTGAGATGGTAGACTCATGGCCTGGACATGATCTGCAAGGGAATGTTAATGTATTCAAAGAAACACATGCTCTTGCTGCCACAAGTGAGTGGAACCTGCAAAGGTGACTTGGACCACCAGAAAATGCTTTGTAAAAATCTGGAGAGGAGAAGGGACACACGACATGGACTTAGAATGATTGATTTTCTGGAATAATGGGTTAATAACAAAAGGGAAAGGTGCAAGCATGGGTTTTATTTAATTGAAATGCATGTGTATTTCTGCAACAAGGGAGTGGACAATCTGAAACTTGGTTAGAATAATCTGGACATGGGAATGGAAGTGCAAAGTGTTTGAACATGCATGTGAATGCATGTTTTGGTGTTGTAACCACCTAATCTGACTTCAATGCTTGTTTTATTTAGAATCACTCAATTTGGCCGAATTTCACCACATTCCTTCATTTGCCTTCCAATTGATCTTATTACACACTTGGCTGCACACTAACACCAAACAAAGTAAAATGCAACTAGTTTAATCCAAAAACAATACAAAAACGCCAAATAAGAAAGCTATACATGCATGCAAAATGTGACTATCATTGACACAACAAAATAAGGGGGATTGGGTTTTTGACGAATTTAAAGTAAAAACAAACAAATTTAAAGACTTAAATAACTTTGGATGAATTTAGGGAAAACTATGGGTGAAAACTATGAGTGAATGGCTAGAGGGTCCTTCTCCACATATGACACACTTGCATACAAATTGATTTCCAGTTGCTTTTCAAATAAACCATGAACCTCAATGCCCCAGATTAACCGTGAACAACACTAATTAACCCTCAGATTTTCCTTAAGTCACTGAATTGGATGGAATACGCATCGGCAACCAAATTATTCTTCAAGATTTCCCTACATGAACAACATAATAGAGATACAATCAAAGATCATTAAGCTTTGTGAAAATCATAAGCATTGACAAGGCATTCGTAACTATGAATAGCATGATACTCCTGCTAGGAATTTACTTAACACGATTATGACTAGCAACCTCAACTACTTATGAATATAAGTTCATAACGATTAGGTGAAACTCCCTTATATTCTAGCATCAAATTCATGCATGCAAACTAAGTATGCATCCTTAATCAACATACAAGAATAAGTTATCAATCAAACAGTTAAGTAAATTGCATTCACGATGTATGAAATCACAACTGGAGGTAATCAATTCATATTGCAAATATATTCATGGTTTCAAAGTCTCCTCTAGCCAAAATGAAATTAGTTCCTCATGTTCACAGCAAAACAAAGAAAACATAAATTAAACATTGAAAACAAAAGATGGAGTACACCTAAAAACGCTCCAACAACCCAATCTTGAATGGTAAGCACGTCCCAAGGTCCTCCTTCTTCTCCTTTGCTGCGGCACAAGGTGTGGGTGAAGGTTTGAGTGATGAATTGTATGAAAGAATGGCTAAAAGGTTGAATGGTAGTGAATGGATCCCCCAAAAGTTGCGACAAGGCTCTTATTTATATGGGAAAGCAAGGGCACGGCTGGGAATTAAAATGGGAAAGGTTTAAGACTCCAAATCCTCCAAGAATAGGGTAATAAATCAGAATCCTAAGAGAAAAGGGAAGCAAATCTACGGCAAGCCTAGAAAGAAAGGGAAAAGCAGGATGCCTTGCATGGCAAGGAAGGGAAAGGGTGCGGCATCCCTCTTTGACTGGGATTAGGACTTCTAGAACTTATATTTAAGTGTCCTAAATTAATTAGGAACCCTCCTTGTAGTTGGGAATTAAGCAGGATAAGATTAGGATTGACTAAGTCAAAATAAGGAAGTTTGACTCATGTTTCCTTCTTTGTAGCTGATTCCTTTTCTTCCAAGTCTTGAATTAATTTCTTCCATCTCTTTAGCAGATTCTTAGCATCTCTTGATCTTCAATTTCGTCCATCCATCTTGCTCCATGCATATGCTATGCATTCCAAGCCCAAAAATGCACCAAAATGCTCCAAATTGCACTTTCTTGCCACTTTAGCCAATTGGACCTACAAACACACGAAAATAACTTAAAATACTAAAATAATGAAGAACTAACAACATAAATGTAAGAAAACAAGCTAACTAAATTGCATAAATATGCTCCTATCAAAGGGGGACATAGCTTAGTATCCAGGAGGAGCATACAAGTACCCAACAAATCCTTACTAACAAAGTGGTTATCCACAATATCAAGGGGGCTATACGCCATATACATTATATCAGGGTGGCGAATCGCAGTGGTATGCCGGGGGACAATCCCAGCACCTTGAAGGAGTTTCTAGTAGCGGTGCATACCAGGCAACCTAATCCGACAAATCAAGGTCCAGGTAACTAGGGACAAGGAAATCAGAATCAGGGAAATAGAGACCGATTCAATCACATCAGCTTTTAGGATGCGTAGAGTAACCCCGACTTGATTATGGGTACATTGAATGTTCTTGGCCATTTTGATAGAATATTAATTGACTCTGGTGCTACATATTCAGTTATTTCCCATACGTTTGCTCAAGAGACTCAACTTTACCCCACTCCCATCGGTTATAAGTTAGAGTTCTCGATGCCTACGGGTGAAGTTTGTTATGTTGGTTGGGAGTATCAAGGATGTCTCGTTCTTATTGAGGATGTCATGATGCCATCCATCTTGTTCCTTTGGATATCGTTGACTTTGACGTTATCTTGGGCATGGATTGGTTACATTACAATTGTGCCAACTTGGATTATTACCTTTCACCAACCGGGCATGCCTATTGTCACGTTTGTTGGTGAACGTAGTGGTCTAAAACATGGAGTCATTTTTGCCATGAGGGCAAAGTAGTTATTGAGGAACGGGTGTGTCATTTGGTAACATAATTCGCCGGAAAAACCGATGAAAACCACCAGAGAAAATGAACGGAATGGGTCGGGTCGGGGGAAAGAAACCGAGTCAAGGGTGATCCGGTGCTCTTCCACTCTCTCCTTTCCCCTCATTTTCCCTCTTTATGATTAGGCTCTCATTTCCACCTCCTCTGATTGGTCCCCATCCTTCTTCTTCTCTCCCCATTCTTTCATTTTCCTCCTCTCTCACGTTGCAATTTGGCAGCTTCCAGACTTCGCTTTCTTTTTTTTCCTTTCTAAAACCTCTAATTTCTTCGTTTCAATTCCGATTCACAAACCGTTTTTGCCTACGCTTTCGTAGGATCAAGCTCTATCCAAATACGTCAAGAAATATGATAAAATACATGAGGATAAAATATGTCCTCATAAAATTATGTTTAGTCAACTAGGCATTTTTGTCTTTTCCACTTATCGATAAATTTTTCGACGTATATTATAATAAATTCTGGAAACAAAATTCTAAAATTTCTCTAATCGAATTTTTATAACAATAAATCTATTTATTCTTGATTTACTCCACATAATCATATATTTCAAAATTTCTAGGTATTACATAAAGTCTCTACAAACTAAATAACATCAACTTATATTTTAGTTAACCCTAAATATCGGAATGTGATATCAATGATCCAAACCATTCATTTTTTTATATCTGCTAAAAAATCACTTTTCAAAAAAGAAAATCTAAAAAATGTAATTTGGTGAGTAAAATAAAGCGTAAACGACAATCGACGGTTAAATTTAAATCTAAGATTTATGGATTATGGTGTTAGATTTCGGAGTTGACCCATTCACAAAAGTTGACACACCCCGACCAAAATCAAGGCGTGCTGGCCATCACGTGAGAGTGACGTAACCACGTGCGCAGTGTGGAAATGATAATGATATAAAGAAATGTGAATAACTAAGAACCAAGCTAGCTAATTTACATTAAGCAAATATAAGTGCAAATCCCGATATTTAAGTGTGATACACCATAATCAGAGCATAGGTAGCCTAGGTGCAATCCAACAGGACAAGTACTAATTATACAATACCAGAAGTGGTCCTACATTAATGATAATCTGTTAGAACCGCTGTCAATTCCTCGTAAGCCACAAACAAGCACTCCTACCTAAAACGTAGAGGGGCACAAAACAGAAAGTGTGAGTGGGCAAAAACAAAGCTTTTCAAAACCATTTCACTTGTCAAAGGTAATAACCCCTCGTTGTAAAACTTGTATAATTTCCCAGAAAATAGAATACATACATATATCAAAACCATACTCGGAATAGCAAAATCCACATATATGCTATGTCAAATATCTCAGGATAAAATATATAAGCCAGGTGATATAAATCAATGCAAATGATATGTCAGTCAGAGTTACTTAATATGACCTGTACGACTGAATCTATAGCTCATCCATCTAGCCGGAGTCACCTAATATGACATGTACGGCTCAACTAATAGCTCAATAAGTATGCCTGCACACGAGTCGGAACCACCTAAAGTGGTCTGTACGACATGACTGGGTGTAAATAAATACGCTCAAGTGCTACGATTACTTGAAGACTGCGAATGATTGCTGGTCACCTACGAGTCAAAACCATCTATAATGGTCTGTACGACAGGATTGTGCACCTAACTTGGATCCAAGGTGAGCGTATGGTGCGGGAGGTAAACATCACGTGAAGGACTGTGCCCTGACCACAGGCAGGAGCACTAACGCCGGGGTGCAGGTTTATAAGCTATAATACATCTCAACATAATCATGCAACTCACATACACAATCTATAAACTCACCTGGAACTTACCTGAGCGTCCGCAGTGTTAAACATAAATATATGCAACTACTAAATGCATATTCTAAATATAAAACATTTGGGATGGCATTTTAAAACACAAGTCCACACGTTTTCTGGGAAAAATACCAAGCATATATATATATATATACACACACTGAAAACCAAAAACCCATTCACTGATATGTGGAACATATATATATATATATATATATACTGAAAACCAAAAGCCCACTCATTGATATGTGGAAGGATCGTAGCCCCCGAGTCTCACTTGACTGCACTGGTCCTCTAGAAAAGTCTCATCTATATGCGAAACAACTATTTTAACGTTATTTTTAAGCACATATACAAAACTAGGTAATAACTTCTCATACGTTGCTTAATTGGAGTATTTGAATATACCATCGTGACCTACTCAACCCCATGAACATCCTCATATTTTTAGAATAATTTTCTAAATTCCTACACGCCCTCACACACCGGCCAAGGCAAGGCCACACGCAGGTACGTGCCTGGCACATTGGACGGAATCCCTAACAGCGTTAAGGAATATTCTGCTAGATAACAACATATACCGTTAATTTTAACTGACGCTGTTAGCATATTCCGTCAAAATTGACGGAATATTCTCCTTCTTCTTTAATGGTTCGCCAGATTCCAGCTTCGGCCACCGCTGCTATCGCCAGATTCTGGAAAAATTTCAAACCTTAATATCTCATCTATTTCTCAACCAAAATTCATGAAATTTGTACCAAAATGAAGCTTAGGATGAAAGGAACACATCCTTACAACTTTTAGGACCTAAAACCAACATAATTTGGCCGGAAAAATCTCAATAGTCCGGTCACGCTTGCAACTCGACGAACTCGAGTGTCCCGAAGTCCAAAACCTTCCAAAATTCTTCTATGAGCTTCGCAAAGAAGTATTAAGACTCCCTAGGACCTTAAAACCCAACGAAACATTTGCGATCACGACGGAGTAACAGTGCACCTCGTCAGAGCTCCCTAGTTCTCGAGTTTCCGAAGTCCTCACGTCCAACCAAAACTATAGTTCGACTCCTGAGCTTGCAAGGAACATGAAAATGATTTCCACAACTTCGATTTGTGAGTGATGAAGTGGTTTGAGAGAGTGACCATACAGGTTGTACGGAAAATGGAAGAAAATCTGAGAGGGAGAGAGAGAGGTTAACGAGTGTGTGTGTGTAGTCCAGGTTTGGCCAACCAAACAAAATAAAACCAAAATCTTAAGTTCTAATTAGGTCCAACTACTTAGGAAGAAAATGAATTGGTCTAAATCCCAAGCTCATTCACACAACACACTCAACGTTCAAGGGCAAAATCGCCTTTTCCACGCTTTTGGGAATAATACATATTATAATTCAGGACGGGTCGTCACAAAAGTTGTAAAACTTGTCATTATGAGTAATTTATATATATATTTTTTACATTTTTCACACTTCTACAATAATTATTAATTTTGCACTCAAATAAAAAACACTATTCATGAGATTTGGAGGGTTTTAAAAATCTAAATGACCATGTAACTATCGTCTAAGCGTAGACGATGAAATCATGAGCATTTATATATGCTTTCACATTTTCAGACTTGCACATTAATGATTATGAATTTTATTTATTTAAACTTCCTTAAAATACTATTCATGAGGGTTTGTATAATTTTAAAAATTCAAATGACGATGTATCCATCCTCAAGGCATAGAGGATGCAATCACGAGCGTTTTCACATTTTTGGCACTTGTAATTAATTATTATAATATTTTAATATTTTTGGTATTTTTAAATTACTTAATATTTTTGTAATGTGTATTATAATTTTTTAATCTACTCTTTGCTTGTAAATATACTATAAAAACAAATAAATAAATAAAACTTTAATTTTTAAAATTTATATAGAATAATGATACAATAATACATATTTAATATACAATATCTATGTGACATCCCACATCACCCAGGGGAGTGATCCTTAAATGTATATTTCCATCCCTACCTAGCACGAGGCCTTTTGGGAGCTCACTGGCTCCGGGTTCCATGGGAACTCCGAAGTTAAGCGAGTAGTGCGCAAGAGCATTCCCAGGATGGGTGACCCATCGGGAAGTTCTCGTGTGAGTTCCCAAAAATAAAACCGTGAGGGCGTGATCGGGGCCCAAAGAGGACAATATCGTGCTACGGTGGTGGAGCGGGGCCGGGAAGTGGTTCCGCCCCGGGTCGGGATGTGACAATCTACATATACACTATGACTATTTTATTTTATAGTAATTTAAAAAATTAAAGTCATCAAAATAAATGTTTTCTTAATGTGTCGAAACGTGTTACCCTCTTGTCACCCTCGTGTAAACCTGTTAAGAGCCGATTATTAACGGGTTCTTATCGTGTGACTCGATAACGACCCAATGAGTAATCGTGTTGATCCGAAAACTGTTATTTTCATGTTATTTACGTGCCATGTTATTGAGTTGTGTAAAAAATTGCCATGTCTATCAATCACGAACGGTTCTATGTTTAGCTTTTTTATATAATGATGCATGATAAACTCTAAATACCATCACAATTTTTTTTATGTCGAAGAGTTCTCTCCATATAAACGGAATAAAGGAAAATAATTATGCAATCAAATCGAGTTGCATATGGCAATGCCTACCCATATACTAAGATTGGTGATTTCTGATTGCAAATACATGTAAGCTTCATTACAACACTCACATCACACGTGTCTATAATAAGAAAATCGGAATTGTAGAGTACAGCTGAGTTTACGAACCGAAAATAGCCTTCCTCAAAAGCTTCTCAACCTTAATCTCTCAGGCCTTCTGTAATGATCCATTTCCAAATATTACGGTTTTTATAATTTAAAACGTGAAATTAAGAAAATGCCCTTCGAGGCGAACAACATTGACTTTTGTTAACTGCTGTGTCATGTCACGTAAGGCTATTTTCCTTGGCGTATTTTGGTAGTACTCGTTGTTACGAATGCGTAGGAGTAAATGGAATGTAATTTGGAGTTATAACGAAAGAGTTATAAGCAGGAGCAAGGCCCAAACATTGGATGAAGCGTCAAAGTTCGTTTTGGTGATGAATTGAGATCACTCATTCTCGGCCGAATTGGACTTTGGCCCAGGTATGAAAGTTCTTCTTCTTGATGAACTCTACATTCCTGTAAAATATGGTGAATTTTGGAGTTGGTCGGAATTTGTGGTTTCCATTCACCGGAAATCATCGCATGTGGTGACGGGTGACCCTCTAGGCCACCGTCTGATGTGAAACTTATGTGACACACAAATTAAACCCTCTTTTTGACAATTGTAGTATAGATATAAGTAGGGATCGTTCTAGACCAGGGATTAAGAGGGCTTGCTAAAACCTCTAAACTGACTCAAAAACATAAAAACAAAGTTAAAAACGTTCACAAAGACTCAAAGGACTCAAAACAAGTTCAAAAGACTCAAAACTGCCTAAAAACACTAACTAGGCAGTTTCTGACCTTAAACCCAATTTTGGACGAATTTAAGATTATGGCTTGATTCAAAACACTTTGAAACATAAACTAAACAGATTCTAAGCACTAAAGAACAAGAAAGTAAAGGGGGGTTTTGATTTGACGAAAATTGAAATAACAAAACAAGTTAATAAACTAAGCAGATTGTAAAACGAATTCCTTGAAAACAAGATAATGGATGGATTAGTTAGAGGTCCATTCTCCACACATGACACATTTGTATATGAAATGATTTCCAATTGCTTTTCAATAAACCATGAATTCTCA
This sequence comes from Pyrus communis, assembly GCF_963583255.1. Taxonomy (NCBI): domain Eukaryota; kingdom Viridiplantae; phylum Streptophyta; class Magnoliopsida; order Rosales; family Rosaceae; genus Pyrus; species Pyrus communis. Next base: position 11,263,313 of record NC_084813.1, on the reverse strand, counting down.
ACGCCCCAGATTAACCGTGAATTGCACTAATTAACCCTCAGATTTTCCTAACGTTATTGAATTGGATGATTGCATACGACAACCCAAAGTATTCCCCACAAGTTCCCTACATGAATTGCATAATAGAGATACAAGCAAGAATCATTAAGTTCTTTGAAAACCATAAGCATTGACGAAGCACTCGTTACTATGAATTGCATGAAACTTATGCCAAGAATTCAATTAACGCGGTTGTGACTAGCAACCTTCACTACTCATGTTTATAAACTTGTGACGATTAGGTGAAACTCGTTTATAAACTAGCATCGAGTTTATGCATGAAGACTAAGTATGCATCCCTAATCAACATACAAAAACAAGTTTTTAATAAACAGATAATTGAATTGCAATCACAACTTAACAAATCACAATTGGAAGAAATCAATTCATATTTCAAACATGTTCATGGCTTCAAACTTTCCCCTAACTAATTAGGGGTTTAGCCACTCATGATTATAGCAAACTTAGAAGATAATAACAAAGTAACCATTGAAATCAAGGAAAGGAAGTACACCTAAAAATTCCAACAACTCAAACTTGAATTGTATGAACGTTTAGGCCTCTTCTCCTCCTCTTTGTTGTTGCGGCACAAGGGGTTTTGATGAGTTTTGGGGGTTATGGATGATGTAGAATGATGTGTTTAGGGTAGGGATGGATGTAGGGGACGGCAATGAGTGTTTTTGGGCAGAAAATATGAAGAATGGTGAAGTATGGCTGTGTTAGAGAGAGGGAATGAATTTCTGGCGTGAATGGTTGTGTATGAGAGATGGTTCTTGTGTTGAGGGAGTGCATGGTTTTATAGGGAGAATGGGAGAATATGTGGCTGAATAATCAAATGGGAAAGCATGTGGCTGAATGGATTAAAGAGGGAATGATGATGGGATAACATGTGGGTGACAGCTAGGTTGGTTGGTGGCTGCAATGGTAAAGGGGGAAGTGCATGTGGCTGAATTATGAAGAGTGAATGCATGTAGGGTGCGGCTATGGTGGGAAATATTGGGCAAAAAATATCCTAAGGTTTATTACATAATTTAGGAAAGGATTGGACCCCCAAATCCCTAAGGAAAATGAGATATGAAATCAGAAATCAAAGGAAAAAGGGAAAGTAACTTGCGGCATTGAATTGTAAGAAAAGGGAATGTGTTTTAAGGCTGAAATTAGGGAAGGATTTAGGATAGAAAAAGTATGTAAAGTGTGGCTGAGATTAAGGTAAAAAGGAATGTAGTTTAATGACATAGAATAGGCAACAAAGACCTCTCTTGCATGGCAAGGAAGGGAACCACTTATGGAAGGCCACGGCAAGGCAATTAGGTTGCAAGGAAAACTTGATTTGTGTTCTAAAATGCATAGTAGTCTTCAATGTTGCTCAAACATAAGATCTTTAGGTCTTCAATTTCGTCCATTCCTTTTGCTCCAAGCATATGCTATCCATTCCAAGCCCAATTTTGCTCCAAAATGCTCCAAAATGCACCTTTTTGCTTCCTTAGCCATATGAACCTAAAAACACACGAAAATGGCTTAAACTACTAAAACAACTATGAATTAACAATATAAATGAACGAAAACAAGCTAAGTAAGTCGCCTAAATATGCTCCTATCACCGTCCTGTGGCGGCGCGTCGGGGTGGGGGGAACTGAGGTCTCTCTTTAGGTTTTTCGACGTGTTGGATCCGAATCAGCTGTCTGTTTTCCCAAATTATAATGTTTTAGTAGAGTTTTACTAAATGACCATTATATGTGTCTAGGCGCATCGGTGGGAAGTGACTCCATCCTCGCTTGCTGGAGCGGCTCTTGGGCAACAAAATATCTATGAGTGGACCCCTTCTTAACTTGCATAATTTTATAAAATATTAGGCTTGCATTCACGAATGATTTCATGATTTTACGTTTATGCAGTGTTTATGATTTATTCAAATTGCTTTTACGAAATATTTATGATTTATCAAATTTACGTTTTTACTAAAGGTTATGAATTATGGGATTTTCATATATGGAATTCTATGTATTTACGAATGTGAATTATCATGAATTTATGTGTGAGGCCTTGAGCTTTTGAGCTCCGAATTTGCTATAAATTCTGAGGTATGTTTTCGGTGCTTATCTAACGGGTTATCATAAGCACATACACACAACCGGGTATGTAGAAGTCTATGGCCATAGGTCACTGTTGATGAGATTTATGATATACCCCCAGCTTCACTAGCCCAGGGCTAGTGTCAGTGTGATATGTTATATGTATATGTACATGTTTCTTCTTTAGCGTAATCCAGAGTCGTACAGCTTCACTTTCGAGTGATAGACTGCCCCTTTCTTCTTCGACTTAACCTGGAGTCGTACAGCTTCACCTTCGGGTGATGGACCCACTACATATACATATATATGTTATATCCTCTTCTCTGGTGTAACCCGGAGTCGGATAGCTTTACCTTCGGGTGATGGACCATGGTTTCTTCACTGGTGTAACCCATTGTCGTACAACATCACCCTTGATGATGGTTATGCCTTCGGGCCACTATGGTACCCCTAGTGAGTACATCATTGATGAGATTTATGGATTTACCTTCGAGCGGCGATAACACCATTATCGAGCATTGTTTTACACATACATGTTTTAGGAATGTTTTTCATGGCATGCTAGAGCTTTCAGAAAACCTACTATATAGTATTATATATGTGTTTTAAAAACAGGGGGTTAGTATGTTCATGAAGAAAATGATTTCCTTATTATTAGTACTATATTATAAACTTTGGTACACTTACCCTTTTGTTTTGTGCCCCCTCAGGAGATAGATTTGAGGCATACAATCCCAGCGTCAAGGCAATTCCGCATAGGGATCTTCGAGTCTTCTCAGGGTAGGACCCCTTCCTTTGTTCATACCTTTTTATAATAATTCTTCCATATTATTCTTGAGTAGTTGTATGCTCTGAACACAGTTCTGCATTGGTGTATCGCTTTCTAATTACTTATTTTAGTTGTCTGCATGTTAAAATGGCTTCGTCACCCTCAGGTGTCAGCCAGCATGTGCCTATCCTTGTATTTGGGGATATCGGGATCGGGCGTGTCATTTTTCTTTTGTTGTTGCTATGTAGTGTGTACTAGAACTTGGTTGCAGTTTCAATCTTCTAATTCACGCAATTTTCCAATCGTGTGTTCATTTGTAAATTGTAATTAACCATGAGCTTGATGAAGAGTAACTGTTAACAGTAATTATAATAACAGGCTAAAAGCAATGTCAACTATGTTATCCGAAGAAAAAAAAATGTTTATGAGAAATGAAGATAGAGGACTTTCACAGGTGTACTCGAGGGATTGAGGGTTGGTTTGGTTTGGTATTGCTGTGCTTTGAAAAAAAACTGCTTCTGCTGTGCTGTGTGAATAAGCTGCTGTGAAATAAAGTAGCAGAGTGTTTGGTAAACTTTTTTGTAAAAGTGCTTTTGAAAAAAAAAAACAGTATTACAATGTTTGGTAAACTTTTATGTAAAACGGATGTGAAAAAAAGCTAGTTTTTCAAAGCTAGGTTTTGCAGCTTCTTGTTTTTGGCTTTTTTTCACCCAAAACTGTGAAAAAAAGCTGAAGTTGAATGTTTACCAAACACAAAAACAGCTCCCAGCTTTTTTTGATACCAGCTTTTTTCAGAATCACCTAAGTACCAAACCAGGTCTGAGAATCATTAGCTGCTGCAAATGGCGTCCTCGAATCGCCTCCAAAATTCTCAAGTGCTACAGCTACTCTGAGGATAACTTCATATCCAAAACAACTCTGCAAGAATAGTCATTCTTCAGTATTTAAGCAGGATTGGAAATAGGGAGGTAGGAGTGAAAAATAAAACGATTATTAAAGCATTAAAATAAGGTTACTTGGCCAAAAGTTGGTAATTTCATTTTTTTTAATTAATCAACTTGTCACTTACCTTAGAGTAAGCATAGGCCATAAGTAAAACATGTTACATTTTATTTACCTCCCCACAGCAATTTAAAATTTCTTCTCATTACATGTCTCGGTATGGTTACACTCGCTACAACTTCCAGTCAAGACTAAACTCCTGCCATTTACGCATGCTTAACTTTTGCCATGCTGTTCATATTTAGAGCTGATGGTGAACCTTGACAAAGAGGACACACATTTCATAGGGTTTTTACTCAAGCTATATATTTTTGAATCTTTGACATGTCTTTTGAATCTTTGACATGTCCGTGCAACAATAGAAGCCAAAGTAGAAGCGAAAGCAAATATTATATGCCCGTTTTTGCCTTGACATGTCCCTCCTTCCCTCATTAAGATCATTTAACATGACCAGCAAAGAACACCGTGATTCCAAGTCTCCAAATGTGGACCTGCATTCTGCACTCAAATAATACACCTTACAAAATCAAATTCAGAAGTGCTTTGGGTGTGCATAAATGTTAAAATGTGCGTGCGTGAGAGAGAGAGAGAGAGTGAACACACTTACAACAACAATTCTTAGACGCGCAATTTGTCAGGGTGAAGTACAGAACTTACTATATAAAGCTAATAACATTAGACCAAGGGAAGTATTATTGGCACTCCAAAATCTCATTCTACACTCCGCACAAGTGTATTTTTCTTTCCTAATATAGAAAATTTAGAGTGTAGAATGAGATTTTTGGAGTGCCAATAACAATTTCCTAGATCAAATATCATTGTTTAGTATATAATGTTAATTAATTTTTTTATATTTTCTTTAAATATTACAACTAATACATTTATTTTGTGTATAACAGAAGAAGACGAAAGCCAACAAGTTCAAGGCCCTTCGCAAGTAGGTTCAATACCATCTTCATTACTTTTGTTAAAAATTAGTCTAATTATATAATTTGCAACGTATGTGAGATATTTTTCAAGAGTTTTTCTTTGTCATTTAAAATAAATGACTAAAATACCCATGTTCCGCTGTTGTTTGGTACAATTTTATGGGCGGAACGGGGCATGACTTTTTTTTTATTTATTTTTTTTAATAAGTTGTTCAAATTTGAACACTATTATTCATTATTTGTTTTTCTTGGTCCAAATTTTAATAGGTATATGTTGTGTTTCACATGCAAACCCCTTTAAAATTTGTAATTTTTCCCGTTTTCTACACCTCCATTCGAATTTTCACCACAAACCCATCAAATTTTATTGTGCAAATTGCAAAACCCACACCCCAATTCAATTTTTAGTCCCTAATTTTGGTCCTTTCAATTGTGGGTTGCTGTTCAGGGAGTTTAGGTTCTACAAACATTAGAATTGGCCTTGTTTAGAAGGACACCCCTCTAAATATTCCCCATTGCAGGAACAAGGCAAACCACATAAGAGCACATGACAAATGTTGAAAAATATATAAGTTTAATGATCATGCATATCGTAAACATTTTAGGGTTTAAACATATAGAACTTAAACAAAGAAAATGAAATATGCATAACTTAAACATGAAATATCCGAAATCAAACATTCGTCCTGACTTAAAAAACAAATAATGTCTTGCTAAAGTAATAACGAAAACACTTAGAAGTTGATAAAGTTCCCCATACTAAAACCACAAATACTAAAACCTCACAGGCTCTCCATAAACACTTTAATGAAATCTGGCTTCTGTGAGTCATCCAAGGTGGTCCAAATATCCATCAGATCGGTATCTTTCACTAACTTCATTGAAATTCTTAACACCTAATCGTATGGGAGACCCATGGCCTGAAGCTCAGAAGGTAGTCTAGCTTTTGCTTCTCTAAAAGTAAAACTTTCACCTAATTTCTTCATTTCAGTAACAGCTTTATTCCAACCTTCACTGATAACAGATACAATATTTGCATCACCATCATTCCTGCTCCTCTTCCTCTTCCTAACAGGTTGAGAAGCACTAGATGTAGCAACAGAAGGAGATGGGGTAGGTGAAAGCGGAGGTATCTCAGAAGTCTCACAATCCTCACTTTCCAAACCCATATTTTCAATTGCATCTGCCGCTGATTCAGCAATGCTACCCGTGGCTCGGTCTCTCCCAAACACCGTACATAGCCGTGGATACAACGGGATTGGCTTATTTGGTTTGCAAGATGCATTGGGATGTTTCTATAATAAGAACCCAAAGAAATCAAGGTTAAGACTTTCAAAGCAACTAATTGATAAAGAACACATTTTTTCTCCCACTCCTGTAGTATTTCGTCACTATCCACAACAACACATTTTTTCTCATCATCCCAACCAAATCCAGATGTATTCATCATGTCATATGTAGACGAATACTTTTCTTTCAGACGCTTCAATTTGTTTTGTATATGCTTCGGCTCTATATTAATGCCAGGAATCTGTTCCCTCATCTTGGAGGCAACCGTTACAAAAGTACCAGCCTTAAAATTGCCGGTCTCATACCTAACACCATCAACAACCATCTCCTCGAGGATGGTAAGTAGTACATCCTCCTCATGATCAATCCAATTACGTGAGGTGGCCATATAATCTATCAAATAAGCCATATATTACACAAGTAACACAAATAAATTTATATTAGTTGTACTAATCAATTACCAAATCAAATAAGGCAAATCAAATGACAATGACTAAATTTATATTAGTTGTACTAATCAATTACCAAATCAAATAAGCCAAATCAAATGACAATGACTACACCCTAATTTTAAAATTTATTAAAATTTAGTAACACAAATAAACATATCAAATAAGCCATAACATCTAGATAACTCCCAATTACCATATTACAATAACAAACATCTCAATAGTCTTGATGTTACGAATTTTCAAGCCAATTACAACAACTAAATTGAGTCCACATCTAAAAGACAATTACAACAACTATCATGTTAACCAATTTTCAAGCCCTCCTTCCTCTCCACTCATCATATATTTCTCTTGCAAGATCATCCCTCCCTTGAGTCCATATTTGGCTTGACTCAACGGTTTCAATGTAGGCTAATACTTCTGGTAAATCTTCCCCTATAGGTAATTCATCAAATGCAAGCCTTGCATTTTCTTCAGGATCAACTGCCATATACATTCTGATAAAATTATGAAGTAAACTACATGCGGTGATCATTCGTCCCTGAATCTTGATTGGATAGTGGGAAGGACTTTGTAAGATAGCCCAACGTCGTTTGAGGAGGCCAAAACATCTCTCAATGACATTCCTAGCACGTGAGTGTTTCATATTAAAATATTCTTCATGATTCCTAGGTGCACGTGAATTGTTTTCCCACTCTTGCAAATGGTATCTAGTGCCTCTATACAGTGCCAGAAAACCCTCACCATTCGTATATCCGGAATCAACCAAATAATATGTACCTATATTAGTTGATAATAAATTTTAGTTGTTGGCCAACAAAGGTAAGGAAAAATACTAGGTGCTTGTTTATCTTACCAGTTGGGACCATGAGGCCATTAGCTCTAGTAACAGCGTCACCAAGAACTCTCGAATCAGTAGCTGATCCCTCCCAACCGGATAACACATATACGAATTTGAGGTCGTGTGTGCATACGCCTAACACATTAGTTGCTATATGACCTTTCCTTGTTCTATATCTTGGTCTATCGACATCAGGCACAGTGACCCCTATGTATGTTCCATCTAGCGCTCCTAAGCAACCCTAGACAAAAGAAAAACTTATATTAATTAGCAATTACAAATAATTATGTTATTAATGATTTTACTATGATTATTACCTTAAAGCATTTCCATCTCGATTCCGTGCAATCCTCTGGGATAGGGTTGGTTTTGCAAACAACACATCTTGTAAACTGAGTAATGCACGCAATACTCTACGGACATATCGACTAATAGTTTCACCAGACCTAAAAAATCTAACTTGCATTGACCTATTTTTATTGTGGTGGGCTAATATGTTAACAAAAGTAGCTACTTGCTCCTCTATTGTAACATGACCATCATCTACCAATCCACCACGAGTTTGTAGTAAATCACATAAAACTGCAAATGCATTCCTATCCATTCGTAGCTCCCACAAACAGTTAGTATCACTCAATCGCGTGATACGATTTATTTCCTCTCTCCTAACATGAAGTCTAACAAATGTCCTCTGCTCTAAACTAGCTATTTCCCGTTGTCTCCTTTGTTGTTGTCTATACCTCAACAATTGTGCATTCATAGTAAAGACTTGTGCCATTATAATCCAAACGTTCAAAAGAACAAAGAATTGAGTCTCATATTCATCCATACCTTCACATGAAAAAAAACAACACATGAATGAGTGGAGTATCAACATATGCTAAATTCATTTTAGATACTTGGACTTGGTAATAATGATAATATAATGTATAATAAAAAGCAAGGCCCAACAAACCATACAACGCAAAATAGTTCACTTGGAGGGTTTGGTTTAGACTAATGAAGTAAGTCATTGAAATTAAAAGGAAGTAATAATATATAACGTTTATGGACGTTACTTTCTTAGCCTAAAACCATTGAGCCATATGATCCAGTGCCAGTGTATGGACCGGACCATACTAGTCCATATAACTATCATGTTATATTTTATTATAGTTAAGCAATGATGAAAACCAAAAGAACGAATTTTTATGTACAGAGACAAAACATTACCATAAGAAAAAGAGGAATGAAGTCCTCAAGAAACGTTGGCTACCAAAAGGGAACCAGCAACTCAGCTTATTTATGTGCCACAAAATTCCCAACTGCACTGATTAGAGTGCTAGAATATGGCAAGTTGTAAGCGGATATACCTGCAATAACAAACTAACATTTAATATGAAAAATTAGGAAAGTAGAAGTAAGATCAGTCATGTCTCATAATGAAAAATAGAAGACTAATAAACAACCACGAGGCACAAACCCTTGCCTCTCAAAAGTTAAACAAAGTATTATTAGCATTTGATTGCCAACAATAACATAGAAACTGTAATGCAGACAGTGGGCAAGTAGGTTGGTAGAGATTAAGAATAACTGAGACCACATACGTGACTAACATATGAACATATTTTGCAACAACTGTTTGGCCCGTGCAAGAGTCTGGATACCAAGAGCCAATCAATCGAACGATATAGTTTGATTGATTATGAAGGTTCCAAAGTAATATGATTATATTGGATATGACATTACCTCCATAAAGCATTGTGCAGCATAAATTCCTCATAACTATCAATCCAATCCTGTATATGTCCCTTACAATTACAACTGAAGTCCTCTCCCCTAACTTCACAGATCAAGTTTGACTTGATTTCAAACATGCAACAATTAAGTCCTCTCCCCTCATTTTTTCGTGTACCCTATTTTTTCTACATTCTCATTTCCTAACTTTCCTTTGCAAAACTAAAGCAGACCACTTAGTTTCCTGATAAAGGCATAGTTCAGATGTTTTGAGCATGACATCACGAAACTGTTTTGGCTTTCTAAGGGTTGTCTGAGTGTCAGTTAGGGGATCAATGGTTTGGAAAGCTGCAAACGAGATTGGGCCTGTTTTTCTCCAATTGCTATATTTACAAAAATATAAATCAATACAGCTCTGGAAACAAGATATGTTTGAAAGAAATGTTCACAAAGACAAAAATCATTAGTCATTACAATCCAATTACAGGCATGATTACTTCAAGCTAAAACTTAAGACAAACACGACAGGCGTTCAACGAACGAAGACGACAAAAAGTCAAGAGAAGTGCAAAAGCTAGCCTATTATAACTTTTGAAACCTCTAAAACACGAGCGATGAACAGCTAAATCCTGAAATCCACTAAGACCTAAAGGCATTAACAAAACCAGCTCACTCACTTCAAATCAATATCCATACAAATATGATAAAGTCAACAAAACCCAAATTGCTTACCTTTCCTATGAGATAGAAAGGAGAAAGCTTTATCTTTCAAGCAAACACCCACAGGAACAACAACCCTGTTGCCCAGAAAGCAAGAAAAGCACCTTAAAGGAGAAAACCTAAATCAGATCAAAGTACCAAAACCCTGATGCCTAAAAAATCCCTTTTTTTTTCCCATTTCACAAAATACAAATTACAGATTGATATGTATTTACTCAAGAAACAAAATCAGAACCATACAACTCAAGAATCAAGAACACAAAGGCATCCAAGAAACACCAAATTGACCAAACTGACCGTCCAGAAAGACAGATTGAAAACGGAAACAGAAACCGAAGAAAAAAATGTACCAGACCCAGATGAGAAATCGCCAAAAAAAAACTAGGCCTAGTTCCTTGTGGCCAAGTGCCCGAAAGATCAGTTAGTATTCGCTGGCCCCAGATGAGAAATCGCTATTTTTTATTTTATTTTTTCGAAAGATCAGTTAGTATTTTGCTGCACTCTAGTTGATACAAAATATCAAACACAAACAGAGAACAAATAAAAAGAGAACAAATAAACAGAGAACAAATAAAAAACATTTGAACAATCGAAGAAAGAGAGACCGAGAGCTACACGAAAACAGATCGAACCTGGAATGGAAATGTAGAGCTGAAGATGCTACGGAAAAGGATGAGGAGGAAGGTTCGCAGAGCTGCTACACGGAATATGCAGAGGTGAAGAGGCTACAGGGAAGAAGACGAGGAGGAAAGGGAAGATGCACAGGGAGGAACACGACGGCTGAGAAGAAGAGGGATAGTTTTTAGGGTTTGTTATATGATTTTTGATGTAAATTTTGAAAAAGACAAGGGGCATTTTTGTCTTAAAATTTTGGAAATTTCTGTCCCACAGACATGGAACAACCCGTTCCAGGGTGGGGGTGTGGAACAAAAAATCATCCAAAACTTGTTATGTGGAACAGCGCGTTCCACTCATTTTAGGCGTACCAAACGTGGGACGGAACGCCTCGTCCCACTCTGTTCCGTCCCGTCCCGCGTACCAAACGCGACCTTATGTGCCACATATATGCCATTCCTTGGAGGTTTAGGAGTTGTAATCGCCATTCTACACCTATGTTGTGTGTCCTTCTCCTTTTAGGTCCAGAAATCTGTTCTAAAACATTCTTTCTAGAAGCCCTATCTTCCTCCTAAAAAGGTGCCGCACCTATTCCCTCTAGAAACCCCAATTCCTACTGTGTATTCCCTATCCCTTTTCCCCTTGGTTTCTGCCAAACCATAACCTTTTTCCCTTAGGATTGTGCAATCCTTTTCCTTCAGAAATTGTGCAAAACCAAGCCTATAAATACAAGCCTTTGCTGCAGGTTTTAATCATCCATTCACTCGTTCATTCATTCATACTTTCAGCCATCAAACACCATAATTCACACCATATCACCCTAGTGCCGCAAGCAAAGAAGGAAGGAGAAGAGGACTTGTGCAATCTGCCTTCCAAGGGAGTGCCGTGCATGCCATTGGAGTGTGGAGAGTTTCTAGGTTCTTTCTATCCTTAGTTTTAGTTTGATGTTTACTTTAATTTGGTTTTCAATTATGATGAACATGTGGAACAAATTTCTTTTTAGTTAGAGGTGAATTCGAAGCCATGATTATATGTTTTATATGAATTGATTACATCCAGTTATTGTTTCTTGAGTCTTGAATGTGATTTGCTTATCTAAGTTATCAAAACTTGTTTATGTGTGTTGGTTGAGGGTCCACACTTAATTTTCATGCATGAATTTGATGCTAGAGTATAAGGGAGTTTCACGTAATAGTTATTCACTTATATTCACAAGTAGTGGAGGTTGCTAGTCACAATCGTGTTAAGTGAATCCTTGGCTTAAGTCTCATGCGTTTCATAGTGATGAATACCTTGTCAATGCTTATGCTTTTCACAAAACTTAATGACTTTTGATATGCATCTTTATTATGCGTTTCATCTAAAGAACTTGAGAAAGATAATTTGGTTGTAATGTGTATTCATTCAATTCAATGAAATAAGGAAAATTTGATGGTTAGTTGTGCGATGCAACTAACTTGGGGCGTTGTCATTCATAGTCTAAAGGAATAATAATTGGAAATTGGTTTGTATGCATATATCAGTGTGGAGAAGGACCCTTTAACTAGCCGTTCACCCATTTAATTCAGTGAAATTCGTTTTTTACAAAGTGTTTTATGCAAAATTTCAGTTTTAAGTTTTAAATTCGTCAAAAACAATCCCCCTTTCATTTAGTCTTGTTATTTGAGTCAAAATCTGTTTTCTTTTAGTCTTTTGAGTCAAGTTAAGTTTTATTTTCGTCAAATTCACTTGTTAGGTCTAGAATTAAGTCTTTTTTATTGTTTGTTGTTGTTTTGAGTGTTTTAAGTTAGTTTTGAGTCTATAGAGTCTAGTTTAGTGATTTTGAGTCTTATTTGTGTTGATTAGCATCCCTAGTTAATCCCCAGTCTAGAACGATCCCTATTTGCATATATACTACAATTTGTCACAAATAGGGTTTAATTTGTGTGTCAAGTTAATTTACACATCAAATTTTGTCACCGTTGCCAGGGATTAGCAAACTTGCTAATCCTTTTTGTTTGTGTCGTGTCAAAGTGTGTAGTGTGTTTCTTTGTGTCTTTTTGTTTGTGGTTGCCGTGCCCTTGAAAGTGGTTGTTGATTTGTTTTTGTTCTTTGTTTCAGGTACTAGTTTATGACTCGTCGTTCTCAACCTATTCGTGCAAACATATTGGATTTTGATGATGATTTTGAACGAACTTTGAGAAGAAAGAGGAAGCAACCGGAACCTAATCCACCTAGTTCAAGTTCAGAGTCCGAATCTGAATTTGAAGAAGAAGAAAGCATGGCGGCGGATAATCGAACAATCAAAGAACTTTCGGCCTCGGGATTAGACAATGTCGTGCCTTTATGTATTCAATATCCTATGGCAGCTCAAGGCAAGACCGCTGAGTTCGAATTGAAGTCTAGCTTGTTGCATCACATTCCCAAATACCATGGGCTGTCCATGGAAGATCCAAACAAGCATCTTAAGGAGTTTGAAGTGGTATGTTCAAGCATGACGCCCATCAATGTCGATGGGAACATTTTGAAGATGAAGGCCTTTCCATTCTCTCTTTTGGAAAAGGCTAAAGATTGGCTATACGAATTAGCACCCGGAACCATCACTTCTTGGGAAAGCATGAAGCGAGCATTCTTAGAGAAATTCTTCCCAACTTCAAGAGTGATTCTTTTGAGGAAGAAAATTAGTGGCATTCAACAAAACCAAGGGGAATCTTTTCTAGCGCATTATGAACGTTTCAAGACTCTAGTTGCATCATTCCCTCAACATCAAATGAAGGAAGAACTTTTAATTCAATATTTCTACGAAGGATTCCTTCCAATTGAGAGACAAATGCTAGATGCTTCAGCGGGAGGTGCTTTGGTTGACAAAACACCGGTGGTTGCCAAGGTCTTAATTGCAAATCGAGCCTTTAATGCACAACAATACGAAGGTGTTGGACAAAGAGACACCTCACAGCAGCAAGTCCATAAGGTAAGTGGTATGAGAATTAAACGCACACAAATTAAACCCTCTTTATATCAATTGTAGTAAGTATGTAAGTAGGGATCATTCTGGACCGGGGATTATGAGGGATTGTTAATCACTTGGATTTGACTCAAAAACGTAAAAACACAATATAAAACACTATACTAGACTCAAAGAATGCAAAACTAAACTTTAAAACACTAAGACAAACCAAAAGACTCAAAACAAGTTCAAAAGACTCAAAACTAGTTCAAAAGACTCCAAATACTTTAAAACATAAAATAAGATAGATTTGAACGACTAAGACTTAACAAAATATGGGGGGGAGGATTGAGTTGTTTTTGACGAGATTAAATTAATTGGACAGATTATAATTAAGGGCAAAATGTAAATATGAATGCGATGAAAATATGGATGGAATGCTAGCTAGAAGGTTCTTCTCCACACATGTTACACTTGCATACAAGATTGATTTTCAGTTGGTCTTTCGATAAATTATGAAACTCAACACCCCGGGTTAATTAGGTCCGCTTAAATTAACCGTCAAGTTCTCCTTAAGTTAATGAATTGGATGGGTTTGCGCAACGCAATTCACAACATTCTCCAAAAGTCCTTTACGTGAAAAGCACAATAAAGATACAATCAAAGATCATTAAGCAACATGAAAACTATAAGTGTTGACGAGGCCTTCGTTACTATGAACAGCATGAAACTAGTGCCAAGAATTCATTTAACGCGATTGTTTATAAGCAACCTCCACTACTTGTGAATATAAGTTCATAACTATTAGGTGAAACTCACTTATATTCTAGCGTCATATTCATGCATGAAAATTAAGCGTGCACTCTCAATAAACATATATAAATAAGTTATCAATCAAACGGTTAAACAAATAGAATCCACAACTTATGAAATTCCAACCAAAGATAATCAATTCATATCGCAAGCATAAACATGGTTTCGAATCACCCCCTAGCTAAAGGGGGTTTAGTTCCTCATACGTACAAGACAAAGAGAATTGAAATTAAACATAGAAATCAAAGAAACACCTAAACATTCCAACAACTCAAACTTGAATTGTATGAACGTTTAGGCCCTCTTCTCTTCCTCTTTGTTGTAGCACAAGGTCTAAGGAAAGGTTGTGTGATGGTGTGAAGTGTTTTGGAGGGATGGGGAGTGGTTGGAGTGGATGCAATGGAGGAGAAAAATGTGCAGAAAATGGAACTTATATACACGGCACAAAGAATGGGGATTTTGTGTTTGTGTGTTGTGTGTTTGTTTTGTGGTGAATGGAATGAATTGTATGAATGCATTGCATGGTTTTATAGGGAGAGAATGGATGGGAGAGCATGTGAACGGCAGCTAGGAATGATTAAAGAAGGGAATGCATGTGGAATGACAACTAGATTGGTTGGTGGAAAGCTGAAAATGCAAATGGGAATGCTGGAAATGCAAGGGATAGGCACGGCTAGGGTGTGTTTGGTGTAATTATGGGTGCATGTGGCTGAAATATAGAATGGGAATGCATGTGAGTGACAACTAGGGTGAATGGTGGCTACAATGATGAAGTGTGATGGCTGAAATTAGATGGAAAGCCACGGCAATGGGATGTGTTTTGTGGAATTGCAAGGTAGGGTGAATGATGATGAATGCATGTGGATTAAAGAAGAATATGGAAGTGAATAAATCAGAATAGGGCTGCAAGGTTAAAGGGCTAGGGTTTAAGTACATAGAATGGGCCTAAAATAGGGTGGTTTGCATGGCAAGGGAAGGGAAATATGGTTAAGCCCATGGCAAGGTTGTGTAATTGGGTTAGGGCCATTGTTTTGTGTCCTCAAGTGCATACAAGGCCTTCACTTTCATCCAACACTTTGGCTCCAAGCATAAGCTATCCATCCTTAGCCAAATAGTGCTCCAAAAGGCCCCTAAATGCACTTCTTTCCTCCATTAGCCCTTAGAACCTGAAAACATACGAAAATGGCTTAAAAGACTAAAATAACTAAGGAAACACAACGTATATGCACGAGAACAAGCCAATTAGGACGCATAAATATGCTCCTATCAGTAAGTTCAATAGCTGAAATTCAATCTCAATTAGCTAACCTCACTATGCTTGTATCTCAGGTTGCCGAAGGATGTAAAGTGCAAGGAAGTAACCCAAGTGTGTGTGGCGTGTGCTCTATGCAAGGGCGCCTCAATGATCAATGTCCTCAATTGATAGAGAATGGAGGATGGGAAAGCGCCAATGCCATAGGTTATCAAGGCCAAAATCAGCAAAGGAATGATCCATACTCAAATACGTACAATCCGGGATGGAGAGATCACCCAAATTTCAAATGGAGGGAGCCTCAACAACCTCAACAAACTCACGGCAATGGAGGAGGATTTCGTCCACCACCCCCTGGGATATATCAAAGGCCATTCGCGTAATCTCAACCTCAATCACAAACTGCCCAACAAGACTCAGGTTTGCTAATGAATAATGATAATGTCCTTCAATTATTAAATACTTTGTCGCAGGGACTACAAAATCAAGCCAAAGAGAGGGGCGAAGTGAAGAAGCAAATTGGGTAGATGGCGGAGTTCATGGGACAGTTTCGAGAAGAAGGCAAACTACCTAGCTCAACCATTGTCAATTCAAAGGGAGGTTTTTGAAACCGCTAAGGCTATCACCTTGAGAAGTGGCAAGGAAGTTGAAATCCACCCCAAACCATACCAAGCAAGTCAAAAAGAGGATGAAAAGTTGCTTCTTGAAGAAGAAGAAGTGGACAAGGCCACGGCAAGGGTAGATGAAACCTTGCTGTGGCCCCCTAGTGCACCAAAACCGTCCCAAACTACCAAGGTAAGTCCAAATTCAAATTCTTCTAGTTTTATTCCACTAAATGTGCCATTTCCTAGCAGGTTTAAGCAATCAAAGAAAGAAGAGAATGAGAAAGACATTCTGGAAACCTTTAGGAGAGTTCAAGTCAATATCCCGCTCCTTGATGCAATTAAGCAAGTTCCTAAGTATGCTAAATTCTTGAAAGAGCTTTGCACAACAAGGTAGAGGATTTCGAACAAGGAGGTGGTCCAGGTAAGTGAGAATGTTTCTGTGGTGTTACAAAGAAAACTACCACCTAAATGCAAAGATCCGGGTAGTTTTACAATTCCTTGTGGTATTGGCAATACTAAGTTTGAACATGCTATGCTAGACTTAGGAGCTTCAATTAATGTCATGCCTTACTCAATTTATGCACCTATGAACTTAGAGAGCTTAAAAACGATGGTGTGATTATTCAATTGGCCGATCGTTCTAATGCCTATCCAAAAGGAGTTTTGGAACATGTTTTGGTGCAGGTTAACAAATTGATCTTCCCAGCGGACTTTTACGTGCTTGACATGGAAGATTCAACCCAGTCTACACCATTACCGATCCTACTTAGGAGACCTTTCATGAAAACAGCCCACACCAAGATCGATGTGTTCAAAGGGACTTTAACGATGGAATTTGATGGGGAAGTTATTGATTTCAATCTTTCTGAAACTATTAAATATCCTAACGATGATCATTCTTGTTTTTCTATTGATATATTTGATTCATTGGCGTAGGGCTATCTTGATTCGTTGGACAAAGATCCCCTTGAAACAACAATTGCCGAGGGATTGGGCTTAAACCCCAATATGGCCTTGCATAATGATGAAGTTGGCAAGATGGTGGCTGCATGATGTGAAGTATTCTAACACTCAAATTAAAACCCTATGATTGTAGTATGTGTAAGTAGGGATCGTTCAAGGCCGAGGATTAGAAGGGATGCTAATCTACTCAAATTAAACTCTAAAACACTAAACTAGACTCAAAAACAGAAAACTAGACTCTAACAACTCAAAACAAGCTAAATAGACTCAAAACACACAAACTAAGTTAAATTGACTCGAAACAGACTCTATGAAGTTATTTGGATGAATTTTAGACTATTAAGACTCAAAACACTAAATTGGATAGATTTAAACATGTTTCTAACTAATCTAACACACTTAATTAAAGGGGAGATTGATTTGGACGAAATTAAAATAAAAACAAACAGATTTAAAGACTTAAACAACTTTGGACGAAATTAGGGAAAACTATGGGTGATAAGCTAGCTAGAGGGTCCTTCTCCACACATGACACACTTGCATACAAATTGATTTCCAGTTATTATTCCTTTAAACCATGAATGACAATACCCCAAGTTAATTGCATCACACAACCAACCATCAGATTTTCCTTATTTCATTGAATTGAATGAATACGCATTACAACCAAATTATCTTTCTCAAGTTCCTTATATGAAACGCATGATAGAGATACATATCAAAAGTCATTAAGTTCTATGAAAATCATAAGCATTGACAAGGCATTCATCACTATGAAAAGCATGAGACTCCTGCCAAGGATTTACTTAACACAATCATGACTAGTGACTTCTACTACTTGTGAATATAAGTGAATAACTATTACGTGAAACTCCCTTATATTCTAGCATCAAATTCATGCATGCAAACTAAGTAAGTCTCCTTAATCAACATACAAGAATAAGTTATCAATCAAACAGATAAGTAAATCGCATTCATGATTTATGAAACAATATTGGATGAAATCAATTCATATCACATATATGTTCATGGCTTTGAATTCACCTCTAACTAAAACGAATTTAGTTCCTCATGTTCGCAAAACAAAGATAATTAAATTTAAACATTGAAAACAAAGAATAGAATACACCTAGAAACGCTCCAACAATCCAACGTTTTGAATGGTAAGCACGGCCCCAGTGTGGTGGATGGTGTGGTGTGAATTTGTGGTAGAGGGTGGTTCTTATGAGTGTTGTGGCATCATGTATTTATAGGGTGAAGGGAAGGCATGAAATTGGGCTGAAAAGGAGAGGAATTAGGACTCCAAATCACCAAAGAACAATGACACTTTCAATCAGATTCCAGGGAAGACAAGGAATGGTCCTTGTGGCAGATTCTAGAACTTCTAGAAGGGTTACATGTGACATAAACTTAGGGCATGAAAATAGGGCTTCTAAAACCTGATATTTAGGTGATTTAATGTGAAAATGAGTCCTCTTTGCAGCTGGAATTAAGGTAGCAAAAGATTAGGATAGGATAAGATAGGATAAGGTTTGGATAAGATAAGATAAGATTGGATAATGTTCCATGTTTCTTGCTCTTTCCTTATCTTCATTGTCTTGAGCTTCTTTCTCCAGATTTGTAACATGTTCCTAGCCTCTTTTGACTTTAAATTTGTCCATCCACCTTGCTCCTTGCATATGCTATCCATTCCATGCCCAAAACTGCTCCAAATGGCTCCAAAATGCACTTTCTTGCCAACTTTGCCATTAGGACCTACAAACACACGAAAATAGCTTAAAACACTATTATAAATGAAAACTATGTAAATGCAAGAAAACAAGATAACTAAGTCGCATAAATATGCTCCTATCACTGCACTTGAATCATCGCCGCAATATCAAAGTAAGCCCCTAATCCCAATTTCAATTCCCGTTTCTACTAACAAGTTGTTACCTTCAGTGATCCAGGCACCCATTCTTGAACTTAAACCATTGCCAAGTCATTTGAAGTATGTTCATTTAGGAGACAAAGAAACGTTGCCCGTCATTGTTTCTTCATCACTCACGGCAATGGAGGAGGAGAAATTGGTTCGAGTGTTGAAAAAACACAAAATAGCCATAGGATGAACCTTGGCCGACATTAAGGGAATTAGCCCTACAACATGCATGCATCGCATACTTCTAGACGAGGGGGCTAAACCAACTCGAGAGGCTCAATTTCGACTCAACCCTCCAATGATAGAAGTTGTGAAGAAAGAGATTATCAAATTACTTGCTTGTGGAGTGATTTATCCTATCTCGGATAGCCGTTAGGTTTCACTAGTTCAAGTTGTGCCAAAGAAATCCGGAGTGACGGTGGTGAAAAATGCCGAAAATGAGCTTGTGCCAACACGTATCCAAACAGGTTGGAGAGTTTGCATTGATTATAGGAAGTTCAACGCCACAACTAGGAAAGATCATTTCCCTTTGCCATTCATTGGTCAAATGCTTGAAAGGTTAGCCGCTCATTCTTTTTATTGTTTTCTTGATGGTTATTCGGAATATAATCAAATTGTCATAGCTCCGGATGACCAAGAAAAACCACTTTCACGTCTCTTTGGTACTTTTGCTTATCGTCGTATGCCATTCGGTTTATGCAATGCACCTGCCACCTTTAAAAGATGCATGGTAAGTATATTTTCAGATTTTTTGGAGAAGATTATTGAAGTTTTCATGGATGATTTTAGTGTATTTGGTGATTCGTTTGATGATTGTTTACATAATCTCACTTTAATCTTGAAACGATGCATTGAAACTAACCTTGTTTTAAATTGGGAAAAATGTCATTTCATGGTAAAACAAGGCATAGTTTTAGGGCATATAATTTCGGCCAAGGGTATAGAGGTTGATAAATAAAAAATAGATCGTGTACGCTACTTACCCTCTCCTACTTCGGTTAGAGAGCTTCGTTCTTTTCTTGGACATGCAGGATTCTATAGGCAATTCATCAAGGACTTTTCCAAGATTTCTAACCCCCTTTGCCGACTTCTACAAAAAGATGTCCCATTCGAGTTCGATGAGGAATGTGAGAAGGCGTTCAAACACCTCAAAGAGATGCTTATTTCGGCCCCCATCATCGTTCCACCAAATTGGAGCCTTCCTTTTGAGCTTATGTGCGATGCCTTAGATTAAGCATTAGGAGCTGTTTTAGGCCAAATGAAGAACAAGCAGCCACATGTCATCTATTATGCATCCCGAACCTTGAATGATGCCCAATTGAACTACTCCACAACGGAAAACGAACTTCTTGCTGTTGTTTTTGCTTTAGATAAGTTTCGTTCTTATTTACTTGGCACTAAAGTTATAATTTACATTGATCATGTAGCGTTGAAGTACTTACTCACCAAGAAGGAGGCCAAACCAAGGCTTATTCTGGATGCTTCTACTTCAAGAGTTCGATATCAAAATCCGGGACAAGAAAGGAAGTGAAAACGTGGTGGCTGACCACTTGAGCCGTATGGTGCATGAAGAAGATGCCGTGCTTATCCCAGAGACATTCCTAGATGAGCAGCTGCTGTCTATTGAGGTAAGTGAGCCATGGTATGCCGATTTAGTGAATTATTTGGTGTCTAAACAAGTTCCAAGCAACCTAAATAAGCACCAACGTGATAAACTTAAAAATAAGGGTTGGTTTTATGTGTGGGATGATCCTTATTTATGGAAATATTGCGCTGATCAAATCATTCGTAAGTGTGTGCATGAATCAGAGTTTAATTCAATTTTAACTTTTTGTCACACTTATGCATGTGGAGATCACTTTGGCACTCAAAGGACTGCACGTAAAGTACTTGAATGTGGTTTTTATTGGCATACTATCTTTAAGGATGCTAGAACGTTTTGCATAACATGTGATCGTTGTCAAAGAACTTGAAATATAGGTCCAAAAGACCAAATGCCGCAGACCCCTATCTATGGTGTCGAAAGTTTTGATATTTGGGGCATTGATTTTATGGGTCCTTTTCCTTCATCTCATGGTTTCCTTTATATTTTACTTACTGTTGATTATGTGTCAAAATGGGTGGAAGCAAAAGCCACCCGTACGAATGATTCCAAAGTGGTTGCAGATTTTGTCTAAACTAACATATTTGCTAGATTTGGAATGCTAAGAGTTCTAATAAGTGATGGAGGTTCCCATTTTTGCGATCGAACCATTGAAGCATTGCTCAAGAAATATAACGTAACACATAAGGTGGTCACACCTTATCATCCTCAAACAAGTGGGCAAGCCGAGGTTTTTAATCGGGAAATTAAGCAGATTTTGGAGAAGATCGTTGGGCCAAACCGGAAGGATTGGAGCTTGCACTTGAATGATGCATTCTGGGCATATCGTACGGCCTACAAAACACCAATTGGAATGTCCCCATCTCGGCTCATCTATGGGAAACTATGTCATCTTCCTGTTGAATTGGAGGACAAAGCACATTGGGCCGTAAAAACTTTCAATATGGACATTGATGCCGCTGGAATCCATAGGAAGCTTCAATTGAATGAGCTTGAGGAGATAAGGCATGAAGTGTACGAGAACGCTTTTATTTACAAGGAGAAGTCAAAGGCATTCCATGACAAGATGATTCGTAGCAAGATGTTTGTTCTAGGGCAGAAAATGTTACTCTTCAATTCCCGCCTTCGCTTGTTTCCAGGTAAGTTACGTTCTAAATGGATTGTCCCGTTTGCTGTTACTAATGTATTTCCTTATGGTGCAGTTCAAATTCGAAGTTTAAAGACCAGGCAAGAGTTCAAAGTGAACAGACATCGTTTGAAGCCATACTATGAGAACTTTGAAGAGCGTGTCATGGATGGTGCAAGTTTCCATGCTGTGGGCTCCAAGGAAACTTAAGAGGAAGTATCGTCTGGCTGGAAGACGTTAAAGCAAGAGCTTCTTGGGAGGCAACCCACGCAAATAAAGAAGAACTAAGAATCTCCAACACTCCATAACCAGATTTGCGTTCCTAAACCCTACTCTTTATTGCTTTTACTTTGCCATGTTTGTCATGTTTGTTATTTGGTTGTTTGTTTGTGAGTCTATGCTTAAAACAGTGAGGACAATGTTTGGTTTAAGTGTTGGGAGGGGGGTAAACAAGCTGTTTTTGCATAATTTTCATGGGATTTTATCACCTATCACTTCTAAAGTTGTTATTCACTGTTTTTAAGTGTTTTTAGTGTGTTTTGAAGTGTTTTTATGTGTCTTAAACAGAAAATCCGAAAATTTGAAACAAAAAAAATCGAAAAAGAGTGTTTTAAAAATCGAAAAAGAGTTGTTTTTGTTTTTATGTTTGTTTGTGTCTTAGGATACCTTTCAACATAATGATGAGGATTTGGTTTTGAATTGCATGACTGTTAAAGAAAGTTACAAACATGGGTGGAAGTTTGATATGCTCTTTGGCTTATGCTTAGTTGTAGTTGACATTTACGAATTCATATGTAATCAAAAAGGAAAAAAATCAGTTTTTGTAACATGCTTGAAGGAAGAAACTCAAACTAACGCTACAACCCTGAGAGATTTGAGCCTAAACTTTATTTGGAGAGTTATTAATCTTGATGTTTTTGTTTTCTAAAGTCGTTACATGATCTCATTATTCTTTTCTTGGTTGCTACTTAGAATGCGTTTCATCACTATAGTTCCAAATACTAGAACTCATACCCATTTCATTCAAAGCATAAAATTGATTAGCATAACAAATAATAAGATGAAGTTGTTTAGTTAAACCAGAGCCAAAAAGCCTTACCCTTTGCATATGTATTGTAGGTTTAACCCCTTTGAGCCTTAGTTAGCCTATTTTCTTTGTTAACCACATTATCCTTACCTAGCCTAGAATAGGAGTACCCATACCCTTGTTCTTAGAGGATAGTGAAGCATGACACAGAAGGAATTCCTTTTGTTGTACAAATTGCAGAAAAACAAGTGTGGGGGAAGGGTTTTCGTTTTGAAATCTATGAAGTTGTGTTTTGTGTGCCAAAGAAAGAAAGGGCACGAAAGAAGAAAAGGAAAAAAAAAAAAAAAAAAAAAAAAAAAAAAAAAAGGAAAAAAAGAAGAAGAAAAGTTGAAGAAAAAGAAAAAAGGAGTTGAAAATAAGTGAGAATGAACTCACAAGTGTTTATTGTTGAAGAAAGGGTCCAAAAGTTTGAATTTGACCCTAAGTTTTGTGTGAATCTTCCCTTGGTGTTCAAAGTTGATTTCTGCATTCAAAAGTGAATTCTAAGTGTTTATTTCATTACTTTGCTTACTATTGCTTTAAGAACTTTTGTTTATCCTTACCTTTCTTCGTTAGCCAATACCTTAGCCCCGTTAGAACCCTTAGACTTCTATCTTGATTGTTATGTGTTTCAATATGTGCAGTTTAAAATTGGTTTGAGCATATGGTATCCTTGGTTATCGCGTCTAAGTAGTGGCATTCCATTCATGAGATCATATATATTCATGTTAATATTTCCAAAAATTGCCTTCTTTGATTATACATATGTGAGTGCTAGTCTACATGTTTACATCAATCTTCTCACATATACTTAGTGTAGGGAGTGTAGTCAGAAAATCTGTGTGAAAACAGAGAGTATATCAAGTGAGGAATTGAGGAATTCTCTAAGGCATGTTACTACATTCAAAATCATGTTTTCATTGATTAAATGCAAGCTAGTGAGTGGTGACTATGGCTAAGTATGTGGTCGAGGGTAGGGATAACTAAAATCTAAGTGAGTGGTGATCTTTAATATGTCATGTTGCATTGGAAATCCCTGAGGTAAATGTTGGAAGGTTTAGATTGTGTTTTGTTTGTTTTGTTTTGCTCGAGGACTAGCAAAAGCTAAGTGTGGGGGAATTTGATAGGAGCATATTTATGCTACTTAGTTATGTTGTTTCCTTGCATTTAGTTAGTTAATTACTACTTATTATAGTCTTTTAAGCTATTTTCGTATGTTTGTAGGTCCTAATGGCAAAATGAAATAGAAAGTGCATTTTGGAGCCCTTTAGAGCAGTTTTGGGCATCAATTGGATAGCTTATGAGTGGAGCAAGGTGGATGGACGAAATTGAAGTCAAGAGAGGCTAGGAAATGCTGCAAATATGGAGAAACAAGTTCAAATACAAAGAAGATAAGGAAAGAGCAAGAAAAAAGGAACATTATACAACCTTATCTTATCATATCCTAACCAACATTATCCTTTCCTAAATCTAGCATTATCCTATCTTATCTTATCCAAATCAGTTTGTGCCTTAATTCTAGCTATTTAGAAGGGATTAGTTATACATTTAAACACATAACTTAGATTCTAGAAGCCTAATCCCTTATGTGCCGCATATATGCCATTCCTTGGAGGTTAAGGAGTTGTAATCCCCATTTTACACCTATGCCGTGTGTCCTTGTCCCTTTAGGTCCAGAAATTTGTTCTAAAACATTCTTTCTAAAAGCCCTATCTTCCTCCTAAAATGGTGCCGCACCTATTCCCTCTAGAAACCTCAATCCCTGCCTTGTATCCCCTATCATTTTCCCCCTTGGTTTCTGCCAAACCATAACCTTTTTCCCTTAGGATTGTGCAATCCTTTTCCTCAGAAATTGTGCAAAACCTAGCCTTTAAATACAAGCCTTTGCCACAGGTTTTAATCATCCATTCACTCATTCATTCATTCATACATTCAGCCATCAAACATCATAATTCACACCACATCACCCTGTTGGAAATATGCCCTGAAAGTCAATCTTTGGAAGAAACCTTTCAGGACAATGAATTGATGTATATATGACTCTTATACATCGGAAGGCAAAGATACTAATTAGGACTATCTCAATGAACAAAATATGTCCTAAATAGTGAATCCATGGACAATGGATCGATGGAAGAAGTAACCTAATGATGTTAGATTACAGAGACCTTCTTCTCATAACCATCATGTCCAAAAAGGTTCCTGGTCATAGGATTGTCGGAGGGATACTGACAATCCATAGACCGGTACATACTATGTCCGCTTCAATTGGAAGGATGGAAAGTCTCATCCCATTCGTGTAGCGACACTAAGACAAGTATGTAGGTGCTCATTAAGGGAATGAGTTCACTGAACACAATCGAACGAGAGTACTTGCATGGAGGTCTACTCACATGTCAAGCAACTCTAATGGTTGGAATAATGTAAGTAATCCTTTGACTTGAGGCATCGTCGTTGTCTTGTGGTTAAGTACTTAATCTTTGATTATGTTAAAGTCATTCCGTTCGCGAGTGTCCAAGGCATCGTTGGGGTTAAGCCACTTAGCCATGAAGGCAAGTGAATGCGCAACAAGGAATCTCTAATCCTCGATAAGAGAGGATGAATACTCTAAGATATGATTCGGGAATCTTCGGCTGAAGTATCGAGCGTAATAAAGGAAAGCGTTCCTATACGTCTCAAATGAATCATATAAGAAGGAATAATCACATTAGGGGTTTGACATTATAAATCCATACCCTAGTAATGTGATTGAGAGTATTGTTTTAGAGAAGGATCGAATTACATTGTAATTCCAACTGAATAGGTTCTCCGAATAACTTCTACATTAGCTTGGGTAGCCATGATATATGGTTAGATGTCACTCATGGCTTGTCAGTTCTTCTAGATGATTAAATGTAGTCATCAAAAGGAAGGTGAATTAAAAGTAAGTTTTAATTCACTAAGTGATTGGATAATCAATTGGATTGATGCCAATCACCTCACTGCCTTGCTAATTAGAACCTAAAAGATTGTTCACCAATACACTCTTGTAGTGAGTAACTAATGGATGAAGGAAATAATTAATTGGATTAATTAAGTGTTTTGATTAATTTAGAAAGTCTAAAGAAATCATAAAAGCGATAAAGATCGTTTTGGGCTTAAAGAAACGTTCGGGTTTAATTAGGCCCATTGGGCCAAAACCCATTGGGCTTTTATTCAAGCATTGGATGACTTGAAATAATTAAAAGCCCAAAGCCCAAACCAAACACATATGGCCGGCCACCAAGGGAGAGATAGGTTAAAATGTTGACTTGTTTCTTTTGTCTATAAAAGGAACTTTATGACACAAAGTTCATTAGGGTTTTATGTGTTCTAAAAACAACAAAAGAGAAAAGAAAAGCTCTCTCTCTTGAACACAAAGGGCCGGCCACCAAGGGGGTGATTTAACTAATCATCTATACACCCTTTTGGTTATTCCTTCATCTTTCTCATTACAAAGTGGGTGAGGATCTTTAGAGGTTTTCATATCTTTGGAAACTTGAAGAGAACCTAGGAGCACTTACTTTACAAAGTGGAGGAAGCAAGGAGGGAGGCTAGGCTCAAGGAGTTTGAGGAGCAAAGATCTTGAAGGTGGTCCATCCTTGGTCTAAGATCTAGATCAAGAGGTATAAAACTAAACCTCTAGTTTGTTCTTCTTATAAATTTTATTTTGATGCATCTTATATAAACCTATGCATCTTGAAGGGGATTTGCATGACTATAGCTTTGATAAAATGTATGACATGCTTCCGTTGCTTTCGTATATAAATTTTGAATTGTATATGCATGCTAGTCACTAGAAATCCGACATGAATCTCATAGATTTCCCTTCACACCCTAGTGCCGCAAGCAAGGAAGGAAGGAGAAGAGGACTTGTGCAATCTGCCATCCAAGGGAGTGCCGTGCATGCCATTGGAGTGTGGAGAGTTTCTGGGTTCTCTCTATCCTTAGTTTTTGTTTGATGTTTACTTTAATTTGGTTTTCAATTATGATGAGCATGTGGAACTAATTTCTTTTTAGTTAGAGGTGAATTTGAAGCCATGATTATATGTTTTATATGAATTGATTACATCCAGTTATTGTTTCTTGAGTCTTGAATGTGATTTGCTTATCTAAATTATCAAAACTTGTTTATATGTGTTGGTTGAGGGTCGACACTTAATTTTCATGCATGAATTTGATGCTAGAGTATAAGGGAGTTTCACGTAATAGTTATTCACTTATATTCACAAGTAGTGGAGTCGCAATCGTGTTAAGTGAATCCTTGGCATAAGTCTCATGCGTTTCATAATGATGAATGTCTTGTCAATACTTATGATTTTCACAAAACTTAATGACTTTTGATATGTATCTTTATTATGTGTTTCATATAAAGAACTTGAGAAAGATAATTTGGTTGTAATGCGCATTCATTCAATTCAATGAAGTAAGGAAAATTTGATGGTTAGTTGTGTGATGCAACTAACTTGGGGTGTTGTCATTCATAGTCTAAAGCAATAATAACTGGAAATTGGTTTGTTTGCATATATCATGTGTGGAGAAGGACCCTCTAACTAGCCGTTCACCCATTTAATTCACCCAAATTCGTTTTTTACAAAGTGTTTTATGCAAAGTTTCTGTTTTAAGTTTTAAATTCGTCAAAAACAATCCCCCTTTCATTTAGTCTTGTTATTTGAGTCAAAATCTGTTTTCTTTTAGTCTTTTGAGTCAAGTTAAGTTTTATTTTCGTCAAATTCACTTGTTAGGTCTAGAATTGAGTCTTTTTGATTGTTTGTTGCTGTTTTGAGTGTTTTACGTTAGTTTTGAGTCTATAGAGTTTAGTTTAGTGATTTTGAGTCTTATTTGTGTTGATTAGCATCCCTAGTTAATCCCCGGTCTAGAACGATCCCTACTTGCATATATACTACAATTGTCACAAATAAGGTTTAATTTGTGTGTTAAGTTAATTTACACATCACCTTCGAAGATGGATTGTTACCAAAGACCATGCCTTTCGGAGTAAGCTGGAATACGTTTTGTTTGGTCTTCACACTCTTTGTAGTCGTGTCCGAATCATCATTAAAGTTGGGTAGTTGGGTCACTTTGATTTCCACCACATAATCTTTGGAATTGCAAAAAAGATCCACTGCCATGATGACGAACGCCTTCGTTTTTTGCGGTTACTTTTTCCATGCGCCTTATTGATTAATCCTCAATCTTTGTGTATATATCCCAAGATACATGTTCCTTCGCTTCCAACGGTGGGATTTCCTAATGATCTCCCTTTAGATAGCCTTACTAAGTAGCAGTTTCCTTCAAACCCTTCTTATTTTCTACCATGATGCCTGTGTCTTCCTTGCCTAACCTTAATCCTTTTATGAGTTTTTTTGCTAAGAAATGATGCAATCCCATAAAATATCGTTGCCTACTGTAAACTTCCAAAGATGTTTTCCTTCTTCATGCAACTCACTCTATAATTTTGCACGCTTCTTGCAACTCGTTCTATAACATTCATCCCTTTGTAAGTCTTCCGTGTGGGTCTTACGAAATGGTTGGATTTGCACGAAGCGTGGAGATCCAACAAAGGGCCCCTCCATCACCACTTTGTTCCTCATCTGATGCGTGCTGACGGTGACAGCGGTGGTCATTCGTTCAAACACTCGCCCATAAGTTGTTCATGTGGCCCGAGTATTTGGAATTTCACTGGCTTGCCCATCACCCATTGTCTTCTCACCAGACACCTTGTGCATAACATGTACTGATGTTTGGTCATTTCGAGACGATGGGGTTTCCTTGTGAACTCTTCGTCTCTAGGCTTCTCCATCTCTTCAACGCATGGCCGACGATGGTGGTAGACCTTTGTCAGAATATTCACCCTCAATGTAGTATCGTGCGTGGTATGCAGCCAAGTGGGCGTAGCAAATCGCTGATTTAACAACAACCCCTGATGACATTGATCCAGAGTCTTATGTAGTCCTTTTCACATACTTTATTGCTAGAGGTGAGGGTCTGTTTCCCCCAAATTGCTGTACTATATTGATCTCTGTTGAGAATTTTGATAATAGACATGTGCTTGCGTGAAGAATTTTCTCTATCATACATCTTCTTTGTGTGAAATTCTCAATCTGATAAATGTTTCCAAAGTAAGCGAACTTTAAAGAATAGAATAAGCAGCGGAACGGAATGCGAATAAGCTTGTAGGCCCGGGACATAGTTTTTAGTGAAAAATCCACTGGTAATATTGATTCGAAGAAATATTCCTAAACTAGCATCCACAAAAGATTCTCATCGAGATAGCTAGAGTACCACCTTACTCCAGTACCAGGAATGCAAGCATTTGGACCCATGAGGAATCCTTTGCTCTGAACTTATTCATGCATTTATCGGACTTGAGACAACTGCCTTATTCTTGGAGTAACCTACAAGGAATAAGATAACAAATATTTGTGCAATATTTTGCCTCGTTTCGGATTGAAGATCTTCAATATGTGCAATGTAGTCCTGGAATAAGTTTTCGAAACTGGATTGCATGTCTGCTTCCAATGAATCTTAAGCAAAAGTTCTTTGGCGCATGATCATTAGCATGTAGGTCGGAAACACTTTTTGAATCCTTTGTTGGACCCTATGCGTCTGATATGAGCGTTTCCGATCAAACTACCTAATTTGGCTTGACAAAAGTATTTCCGCGTATCGGAGCTCCGTTGGAATAAATTCCTCTCAGAGATTACCTAGTTTGGATGCCCTCTTCGGATCTACTAACACTTGATGTTACAAAGCTTACTTGACTTAGTAAGTTAGTCCAAGATAGAAATAATCGTACTCGGGGTCGAATTTTAGAGCCATCTTCGGATGAGTTCCTGATCACTTTTTCAATTATTCCCTCAAATGGCGTAGAGCTCGAGTTTGAATGTTATAACCTGCAACCTTGTTGGTTGAATAAACTTTCTGATGGTCAGAGGGTGCATTGGACTTCTAGGTCAATGAGCCATATGCTCGTGCCCATAGCTCACCAATTATTATCGTGCTTATTATGGTTCGAGTCTCCCAAGCTGCTAACCATTCTAGACGGGATGGGTTAAGGGAGGCTCATCTGACAGTGTAACTTTGAACGTTTTTAGACTTGCATTACTGCAAAGTTTTCAAAGTTGGGGCCTCGTTTTGAACGAGTAGGGTACTCCTTGCATCGCCTGAAAAATAAAGAAAAAACACATATTCAAGACAAACATATGCTCTTTATTCAAGATCCAAGTAAAGTTGGTTTACATGGGGTGTGATTGAATCCGAAATGATTGCCTACATATCTCCGAGACAAAGAATTAAATCACCGGTATAATTTTAATGAAAAGATGATATGACATAAAATTTAAGGTTAATCTCAGTTTACTTCTCTAAAGTTCCTTGGTTTTCAACATTTGGTACAAGAAGTTTTTTACATCCCAGAGTAGTACGTAAAGTCATAATTTTAAGATACTTTCATACATCCGTTAAAGTTGCTGTTAAATCAGCCGTTAACTGGTGAGGTGGCCCTTAAGTGGATAATGATTGGGCCCCATGTGTCAGTATAGGCCACGTGGATATTAAAAAAATAAAAAAATAAAAAAACCTACTATCCTCTCCTACCCCTCCATTATTCTCTCATTTATGCCTACCAAACCCTCCTTCCCTCTCCATTCTCTTCTCTTTCCACGATTGCCACCAGCATCACCTCCCTCTGGCACTAACAACTTGATTACCTCCCCTCATAATTGAATTTTCTACAACGCGCCTCCCTTCCTGACAACCCAACAACCCAACTCTCAACAGTAGCCCACCTCGGCTGCCGTACCTCATTTCCTGCGATGCCACCGTTCATATCCTTCACCAAACAAAAGCCTTGAGAAAAAGAGAGATAAAGGAGGCTCTCGCTCCGTTGTCTACCTTGGGTGGCGATAAGGGATAAGAGGTCTTGCTAATTTTGGAAACGGAAATCGGAGTAGTTCTTGATCCCCTGTTTTACATCTTATTGGTTGTTCTTCCAATTGAAGGCCCTATGAGCTGCAATGCTTCGAATAGTTGGAGATGAAAGAATCTACAAACAAAAAACACAAAACAAGAGAAACCTAATCAATAAAATCATCAAAACAAAACAAAGCAATATTACAAGTAACAAAACATAACCTAATAGTTAAACATCAAATTAACAAACCCAACCCTAGAAAAGTTTAAAAAAGAAGAAGACTTTGACTTCAGAAATGAAAAATATCACAAAAATATCATCTTTTTAAAATTTTCTTTTTACCTTTTTATCTCAATGTCTTCGCAATCCCAACTGGGAAAATTACAAAACCCCAAAAAATGAAATTCAAATTGTATAAATATAACATACACACACAAATACATATACATATGTTTTCAGCTAGGCTTAACCCAGGTGGGATAGCAAAGTAGTAAGATAGAGATATGGAGGAAGGAGAAGTGGGTAATGAGGGTGGCGGTAGCGAATTGAATATGGGTATGCCAAACCCTGTGCACTCTGCAATTCGATCTGATAACCCATCAGGTAATCGGGTTGTTGGAACCGCTAAGAGATGATGCCGAGGTGAATGTGGAGAGAGAAGGGAATAAGGGTTGTGTGGGCGTAAAGAAAAGAATGGAAGAGGGTTGGGTAGGCGTAGAAGATAGAAGGGATGGAAGGTTAGGTAGGCATAGAAGATAGAAGGGATGAAGGGTTGGGTGGAAGTAGGGGGTTAAGTTGGAGAAGGTGACATTTTTTTTTTTTAATATCTATGATGACCCTGTATTGACATATGGCACTCAGTCATTGTCCACGTGGGAACCACGTCACCAGTGATAGGAACATATTTATGCGACTTTGTTAGCTTGTTTCTTTGCATTTAGTAAGTTAGTTTCTATTTATTATAGTGATTCAAGCTATTTTCGTGTGTTTGTAGGTTTAAATAGCAAAAGAGGCAAGAAAGTGCATTTTGGTGCATTTTAGAGCAATCTTGGGCTAGAATGGATAGCTTGCATATGGAGCAAGGTGGATGGACGAATTTGAAGTTTAAGAAAGGCTAGGAATGTGCTTAATATCTGGACAAACAAATTTGGAAGCTTGGAAGATAAGGAATCAACTAAGAAGAAGGAAACATTATCCAAACTACCTTATCGTATCCAAACCTTATCCAACTTTATCTTATCTTATCCTAACCTAATCTTATTCCATCTTAATTCCAGCTACAAAGAGGACTTAATTTCAGATTAATACATAAATATATGGTTCTAGAAGCCCTATCCTTCTCCTATTTCTATGTTGCACCTATTCCTTCTAGATGGCCCATTCTCTGTCGTGTAACCCTAACCTTTTCCCCCTAGGATTGTGCAATCCTTTTCCCTTCAGAAATTGTGCAAAACCCTAGCATATAAATACATAAATCTGCTGCAGAAAAGAGAAGCAACACAAATGAGAGAAATTTAGAGAAATACAAAGAGTGTGCCGCAGGTTTCTAAGAGTTTTTAGAGACTTGTGCCGTGCAAGGAAGGAAGGAGAGGAAGAGTACCGTGCCTGCCACCATCCAAGGGAGTGTTGCTACCTACTTTGGAGTGTTGGAGCGTTTCTGGGTTCTTTCTATCCTTAGTTTTAGTTCGATGTTTATTTTAATTTGGTTTTCAATTATAATGAACATGAGGAATTAAATTCTTTTTTTTTTTTTTGAAGAACAAGGAATTAAATTCTTTGTAGTTAGAGACGAATTCAAAGCCATGAACATATATGTGATATGAATTGATATCCTCCAGTTATTGTTTCGTAGAACATGAATGCGATTTACTTATCTGTTTGATTGACAACTTATTCTTGTGTGTTGATTATGGATGCATACTTAGTTTGCATGCATGAATTTGATGCTAAAATGTAAGGGAATTTCATCTAATCGTTATGAACTTATATTTATAAGTAGTGGAAGTCACTAGTCATGATTGTGTTAAGTAAATCCATGGCAAGAGTATCATGCAGTTCATAGTTACGAATGCCTTGTCTATGCTTATGATTTTCATAGAACTTAATAATCTTTGATATATATCTCTATCATGCAGTTTATATAGTAAGAATAATTTGATTGCGTCGCTGAGTCCAATTCAATGAATTTAGGAAAATCTGAAAGTTAATTTTTGTTCTCACGATTAATTTGGGGCATTGTCATTCATGGTTTAAAGAAATAACAACTGGAAATCAATTTGTGCTACATATGTGTCATGTGTGGAGAAGGACCCTCTAGCTAGCCTTTTGCCCATTCATTCACCCAAATTCGTACCTTTTACTTTGTTTCTGCAAGTTTGTTTGTTTT
Organism: Pyrus communis; assembly: GCF_963583255.1. Classification (NCBI taxonomy): domain Eukaryota; kingdom Viridiplantae; phylum Streptophyta; class Magnoliopsida; order Rosales; family Rosaceae; genus Pyrus; species Pyrus communis. Next base: position 11,230,277 of record NC_084813.1, on the reverse strand, counting down.
AAATTTAAAATTTGTCCAAATACCCCCTTAGTTCTTATTTGTGTTAGTTTAGTTTAAATTCATTAGAATCTATCCCCATTTAGTATTTTGAGTCTTTTTAGTTTAATTTTCGTCCAAATCACTTTCTAGTACCTGTTTTGAGTCAATTTAACTTAGTTTGTGTGTTTTGAGTCAATTTAGCTTATCTTGAGTTGTTAGAGTCTAGTTTTCTGTTTTTGAGTCTAGTTTAGTGTTTTAGAGTTTAAATTGTGTAAATTAGCATCTCTTCTAATCCCCGGCCTAGAACAATCCCTACTTACACATACAACAATTATACGGCTTAATTTGTGTGCTATCTTTTATCACATCAAAAAGTTGCTGCCGTTGCTGGGGATTAGCAAAATTGCTAATCTCCCATTTGTGTCTGTTTTTGCTTTTCTTGTGTTTTTGACTTAGTTTTGTTTTATTTTCCTTGTTTTAGGTACTAGTGTATGACTCAACGTTCTCAACCTGTTCGTGCACATATATTGGAGTTTGACGACGATTTTGAACGAACTTTGAGAAGAAAGAGGAAACAACCAGAATTAAATCCACCTAGTTCTAGCTCTGAATCCGAATTTGAATAAGAGGAAGAGGAAGAACAAGACATGGCTATGGACAATCGAACAATCAAGGAACTTTCAGCCTCGGGGTTGGACAATGTCGTGCCTATTTGCATTCAATACCCTAGGGCAGCTCAGGACAAGACCGATGAGTTTGAATTGAAGTCTAACTTACTGCATCACATTCTCAAATACCATGGGCTGTCCATTGAAGATCTGAACAAGCATTTGAATGAATTTGATGTAATATGCTCGAGTATGACACCCATTAATGTGGATGGGAATATTTTGAAGATGAAAGCCTTTCCATTCTCTCTTTTGGAAAATGCTAAAGATTGGCTCTATGAACTAGCACCTGGAACCGTCACTTCTTGGGAAAACATGAAGAGAGCATTCTTAGAGAAATTTTTCCCAACTTCAAGAGTCATTCTTTTGAGGAAGAGGATTAGTGGAATTCAACAAAAGCCAAGAAGAATCCTTTCCAACATATTATGAGCGTTTCAACACTTTAGTTGCATCATGCCCATCACATTAAATGAAGGAAGAGCTTCTAATTCAATATTTCTACGAGGGACTCATTCCAATTGAAAGACAAATGCTAGATGCTTCGGTAGGTGGTGCTTTGGTTGACAAAACCCCAGTTGCTGCCAAGATCCTCATAGCCAATCGAGCCTTGTATGCATAATAATACGAGGGAGTTGGACAAAGAGACCCCCCACAACAACACCAAGTTAATGAGGTAAGTGCAATTTCTGAAATTCAATCTCAATTGGCTAATCTCATTATTCTTGTGTCAAAGGTTGCTGATGGATCCAAAGTGCAAAGAGCAAGTGTTTGTGGCGTGTGCACTGTGCAAGGACACTCCAATGATCAATGTCCTCAATTGATTGAAAATGAGGGATGGGAAAGTGTCAATGTCGTGGGCTTTCAAGGCCAAAATCAACCAAGGCACGATCCATACGCCAACACTTATAATCCGGGATGGAGAGATCACCCAAACATGAAGTGGAGGCAGCCTCAACAACCTCAATAGCAAGGAGGATTTCGGCAGCCACCCTTGGGATATTTCAAAGGCCATTCACACCAATGCAACCTCAACCACCCCCGATTCAACCAAATTCAGGTATGTCTTTGGATAATGATAAAGTTATTCAATTACTTACCTCTTTGACGCATGGAGTACAAAATCAAACCAAAGAGATGCAAAATAAAGCTAAAGAGGTGGATGAATTGAAGAAGCAAATGGGGTAGATGGCGGAATTCATGGGACAGTTTAGAGAACAAGGCAAACTACCTAGTTCGACCATTGTCAATCCAAGGGAAGGATTTGAAACCGCCAATGCCATCACTTTGAGAAGTGGCAAGGAAGTTGGAACCCACCCACAACCATCCAAATCAAGCCAAAATGAGGGCGAGAAGTTGTGATGTGAAAATTAACTTGAGACACAAATTGTGACAATTGTAGTATATATGTAAGTAGGGATCGTTCTAGGCCAGGGATTAACTAGGGATGCGAATGTAGATTTAATTAAACTTAGAAACACAAACTAGACTCTAAAAACACTAAACTAGACCAAACAAACTCAAAACAGCAATAAACAATCAAAAAGATTCAATTCTAGACCTAACAAGTGATTTTGACGAAAATAAGACTTAACTTGACTCAAAATACTAAAAGAAAATAGATTTTGACTCAAATAACAAGACTAAATGAAAGGAGGAATGTTTTTGACGAATCTAAAACTTAAAACAGAAACTTTGCATAAAACACTTTATAAAAACGAATTTGCTGAATTAAAAGGGTGAAAGGCTAGCTAGAGGGCCCTTCTCCACACATGATATATGCATACAAACCAATTCCCAGTTATTATTTCTTTAGACTATGAATGACAACGCCCCAAGTTAATTGCATCGCACAACCAACCATCAGATTTTCCTTATTTCATTGAATTGAATGAATACGCATTACAATCAAATTATCTTTCTCAAGTTCTCTATATGAAATGCATGATAGAGATACATATCAAAAGTCATTAAGTTTTATGAAAATCATAAGCATTGACAAGGCATTCATCACTATGAAACGCATGAGACTCCTGCCGAGGATTCATTTAACACAATTATGACTAGTGACTTCCACTACTTGTGAATATAAGCAAATAACTATTACGTGAAATTCCCTTATATTCTAGCATCAAATTCATGCATGCAAACCAAGTATCGATCCTCAATCAATATACATAAACAAGTTTTAATTACTTAGATAAGCAAATCACATTCAAGACTCAAGAAACAATAACTGGATGTAATCAATTCATATAAAACATATAATCATGGCTTCGAATTCACCTCCAACTACAAAGAAATTAGTTCCAAATGTCTCTTAAAATTGAAAACAACATTAAAACCAACATTGAAACAAATCTAAAGATAGAAAGAACCAAGTACATCCCAGCAACTCCAATGGCAGATTTCGAACCTCCCTTGGAATGCAAAACACGGCCAAGAATCCTTCTTCTTCTTCCTTCCCTGCAAGCACGCACAAATCTCCAAGACTTCTCCAAGGGACCTGCGACACTCACTCTCAATTTCTCTGAATATAGGGTGTGTTTTTTTTCTGAAATTGGTGCATAACAAGCATATATACAGGTTATCACAGCAAGGAAAGGGAGTGGGGAAAGGATTTTACAACCAAAACCCAAGTGGAATGGGTTAAAACAACCAAAAACCAAAGGGAATTAAGCTAGAAAGGTGCGGCCAGAAATCAAGCTTCTAGAAAGAATGTGTTTAGACAGATTTTTGGACCTATAGCACTCAGATTAAACCCTCTTATTGACAATTGTAGTAAAGATGTAGGTAGGGATCGTTCTAGGCCGGGGATTAGGAGGGATTGCTAATCTAATAAAAACTGACTCAGGGATACAAAACTAGGCTTAAAAACACTTAAATAAACTCAAAGACTCTTAACTAAACTTATATGACTCAAAACAAAGTAAAAAGACTCAAAACAGCACAAAAGAATCAAATAGACTCAAACTAGACTCTAGGACTTACTTTGGACGAAAATTGAATTAGTTTTGATTCAAAACACTTAAAAACACACAATAGGACAGTTCTAACTAATTTGACATAACAAAGTAAAGGGGATTGGGTTTTTGACGAATTTAAAGTAAAAACAAGTAACTTAAAGACTTAAACAAAGTTTGGACGAATTTGGGGAAACTATGGGTGATAAGCTAGCTAGAGGATTCTTTTCCACACATGACACATTTGAACACAAATTGATTTCCAGTTGCGTTTTCAATAAACCATGAACCTCAACACCCCAAATTAACCGTGACATCACTAATTAACCCTCATATTTTCCTTAAATCATTGAATTGGCTGGACAACGCATCGGCAACCAAATTATTCTTCCCAAGTTCCCTACATGAACTGCATAATAAAGACACAAGCAAAGATCATTAAGTTTCGTGAAAATCATAAGCATTGACAAGGCATTCGTAACTATGAAATCATGATACTCATGCCAGGAATTTAACTTAACATGATTGTGGTAAGCAACCTTTACTACTTGTGAATATAAGTTTGTAACGATTATGTGAAACTCCCTTATATTCTAGCATCAAATTCAAGCATGCAAACTGAGTGTGCACCCTGAATCAACATACAAGAATAAGTTCTTAATCAAACGGTTAAGTAAATTGCATTCACAATTTATGAAATCACAACTGGAGTTAATCAATTCATATTGCAAATTTAATCATGGTTTCAAAGTCTCCTCTAGCTAAAACAAGTTTAGCCTCTCATGTTCACAGCAAAACAAAGAAAATATAAATTAAACATTGAAAACTAAGATTGAATACACTTAGAAACGCACCAACAATCCAACTTGAATGGCCAAAACGTCCAAGGGTCTTCTCTACTTCTTCTTTGCTGCGGCACAAGGGTGAATGGGTGTGAAATTGGTTTGTGGTGGATGGTTGGTTGAATGGTGAAGGGAAGTTGCGGAATTGTGGTGTGGAAAGGAAAGATGATGGTTGAATAGATGAATGATGAGTATGGATGTGTAGGATCCCCTAATATGTGCGGCAGATCATGTAATATATTGGGAGAAATGATCCGGACTTAAGTAATTAATTTAGGAAGGTTTTAAGACTCCAAATCCTCCAAGAAAAAGGGTAACAAGTCAGAATCCTATGAGGAAAAGGGAAGGGACTTGCTGCATTGACTAAGAGAAAAGGGGAAATAAGATATGTGGCAGATCTTGGAAGAAAATGGTAAGAAAGGTGCGGCTCCATCTTGGACTGGGATTAGAGCTTCTAGAACATATATTTAAGTGTCCCAAATCAATTAGGAACCCTCCTTGCAGCTGGGAATTAAGTAGGAAAAGATTAGGATTGACTAAGTCAAACTATGGAAGTTTGACTCAATTTTCCTTCTTTGTAGTTGATTCCTTTTCTTCCAAGTCTTGAATTAATTTCTTCCATCTCCTTAGCAGATTCCTAGACTCCTTTGGTCTTCAATTTCATCCATCCACCTTACTCCAAGCATATGCTATCCATTCCAAGCACAAAACTGCTCCAAAATGCACTTTCTTGCTACTTTAGCCATTTGGACCTACAAACACACGAAAATAGCTCAAAATACTAAAATAACTATGAACTAACAACATAAATGTAAGAAAACAAGCTAACTAAGTCGCCTAAATATGTTCCTATCAACCTAAAGGGACAAGGACACGCGGCATAGGTGTAGAACAGGAATTACAGCTCCTAAACCACCAAGGGAAAGGCATATATGCGGCACTTAAGGGATAAGGTCTTCTAGAAGGGAAAACATGCGGCACCCTTTTAGAAGAGGGATTAGGGCTTCTAGAACCAGATATTTATGTATTTAAATGCTTAATTATCCCTTCTAAATAGCTGAAATTAAGGGACAAACTGATTTGGATAAGATAAGATAAGATAGGATAAGATAAGGTTTGTTTGGATAATGTTTTGGATAAGATAGGATAAGATTCCTTCTTTGTAACTGATTCCTTGTCTTCAAAACTTCCAATTTTGCTTCTCCAACTCTTTAACACATTCCTAGACACCTTTGGTCTTCAAATTCATCCATCCACCTTGCTTCACTCATAAGCTATCCAATAAATGCCCAAAACTGCTCTAAAAGGCTCAAAATTGCCTTTTCTTGCCAGCTTTGTCATTAAGACCTACAAACACACGAAAATAGCTTAAAACACTATAATAATTAGTAATTAGCTAACTAAATGCAAGGAAACAACATAACTAAGTAGCATAAATATGCTCCTATCAAGCTGCTGCATGAGGAAGAGGAGAAAGACAAGGCCACGACAAGGGTAGAACAACCCTGGCCGTAGCCACTTAAGGCCCCTATGCCATCCAATTCAACTAAGGTAGGTCTAAATTCAATTATTTATGACCCTATTCCACCAAATGTGCATTTTCCTAGCAGGTTTATGCAATCTAGGAATGAAGGGAATGAAAAAGACATTCTAGAGACATTTAGGAAAGTGCAAATCAATATCCGCTTCTTGATGCAATAAAGCAAATTCCAAAGTATGCTAAGTTTTTGAAGAAGCTTTGTACAACAAAGAAACGAATTCGGGAGAAATAAGTGAAAATGTCTCTGCAATGTTACAAAGGAAATTGCCACCTAAATGCAAAGATCCAGGTAGTTTCACAATCCCTTGTGTTATTGGTAATACAAAGTTTGAACATGCTATGTTAGACCTAGGTGCATCCATTAATGTCATGCATCACTCTATTTATGCATCTATGAACTTAAGAGAGCTTAAAAATGATGGAGTTATTATTTAATTAGCCGATCGTTCTAATGCATATCCAAAAGGAGTTTTGGAAGATGTTTTGGTGCAGGTTAAGCATTTAATCTTTCCGGCTGATTTCTATGTGCTTAAAATGGAAAATTCGGCCTATTCTCCACCATTGCCGATACTACTTGGAAGACCATTCATGAAAACAACCCAAACCAAGATTGATGTGGGCAAGGGAGCATTAACAATGGAGTTTAGTGGTGATATAATTAAATTCAATGTTACTGAATCTATTAAGAATCCTAATGATGTTCGTCCTTGTTTTGCCATTGATGTGAATAAAGATATAGGGCAGGAACAATCAGCACTTATCAAGAATGATGTATTTCGAACCACCATCGAATAGGGAATTGGAGTGGAGCACAAGGAACACGCCACTACCCTCAAAATATCCAATCTGGCCGAAAGCATCCCTAGTGAAATTGTTGACAGCGCTGCTACTTTTGAGTCCTTGCCACAACATATTGGTAAGCCTCCAATTCCAATTCCAATTCCCATTTCAACTAATAGCTTGTTACCTTCTTTGGTGCAGGTACCTAATCGAATCCAAGGTGATGGAAGAGTTTACATGGACTTTAGGAAGCTCAACACCACAATCAGGAAAGATCACTATCCTCTTTCATTCATTGAGCCTTATTATGAGCACTTTGAGAAGCATGTCATGGAAGATGTAACCCTCCATGTCGTGGGCACTAATAGAGCTTAAAATGAGGTATCGTCCGGCTGGAAGGCGTTAAAGCAAGCGTTTCTTGGGAGGCAACCCATGCGTTCAAATAAAGAGACCTATGAATCTCTGGCTCCACAACCAGATTTGTGTTCCTAAACCCTACTCTTTATTGCTTCTACTTTGCCATGATTATCATGTTTGTTAGTTGTGTTATTTGATTGTTTGGCTGTGATTAATGTTTGAAACATTGAGGACAATGTTTGGTTTAAGTGTTGGGGGGGGGGGGGGGTAAACAAACGATTTTGCATTGATTTTCGTGGGATTTTATCATCTATCACTTCTAAAGTTGTTACTCAATATTTTTAAGTGTTTTTATTGTGTTTTGAAGTGTTTTAATGTGTCCTATAACAAAAAATCCGAAAATTTAAAAAAAAAAATCGAAAAAAAGTGTTTGAAAAACCCATAAAGAGTTGTTTTTAGAGTCGTGTATTATGTTTGTTTGTGTCTTAGGATACCTTCCAACACAATGATGAGGATTTGGTTTTTAATTGCATGACTGTTAAAGAAAGTTACAAACATGGGTGGAAGTTTGATATGCTCTTTGGTTTATGCTTAGTTATAGTTGTGACATCCCACATCGCCCAGGGGAGTCATCCTTATATGTTTATTCCCATCCCTACTTCGCACGAGGCCTTTTGGGAGTTCACTGGCTTCGGGTTTCATAGGAACTCCGAAGTTAAGTGAGTAGCGTGCGAGAGCAATCCCATGATGGGTGACCCACTGGGAAGTTGCTTGTGAGTTCCCAAAAATAAATCTGTGAGGGAATGGTAAGCCCAAAGCGGACAATATCGTGCTACGGTGGTGGAGTCGGGCCCGGGAAGTGGTCCGCCCCGAGCCGAGATGCGACAATTTGGTATCAAAGCCTAACCCTGGTCGTGGTGTGCCGACGAGGATGTCGGGCCCCTAAGGGGGGTGGACTATGACATCCCACATTGCCCAGGGGAGTGAGCCTTATATGTTTATTCTCATCCCTACCTAGCACAAGGCCCTTTGGGAGTTCACTGGCTTCGGGTTTCATAGGAAATTCGAAGTTAAGTGAGTAGCGTGCGAGAGCAACAAAATTGTCACATCCCTGCCCGGGACGGACCACTTCCCTGGCCCAACTCCACCACCGTAACACGATATTGTCCGCTTTGGGCTTACCATTCCCTCACAGTTTTGTTTTTGGGAACTCACGAGCAACTTCCCAGTGGGTCACCCATCATGGGATTGCTCTCGCACGCTACTCACTTAACTTCGAAGTTCCTACGAAACCCGAAGCCAGTGAACTCCCAAAAGGCCTCGTCCTAGGTAGGGATGAGAATAAACATATAAGGATCACTCCCTTGGGCAATGTGGGATGTCATAATCCACCCCCTTTAGGGGCCCGACGTCCTCGTCAGCACACCACGACCAAGGTTAGGCTCTGATACCATATTGTCACATCCCGACCTGGAGCCCCCACCATAACTCGAGCCCGCTACCGTAACACGATATTGTCCGCTTTGGGCTTACCATTCCCTCACGGTTTTGTTTTTGGGAACTCATGAGCAACTTCCCAGTGGGTCACCCATCATGGGATTGCTCTCGCACGCTACTCACTTAACTTCGGAGTTCCTACAAAACCCGAAGCCAGTGAACTCCCAAAAGGCCTCGTGCTAGGTAAGGATGGGAATAAACATATAAGGATCACTCCCTTGGGCGATGTGGGATGTCACAGTAGTTGTCATTAACGAATTCACATGTAATCACAAAGGGAAAAAAAGCAGTTTTTGTAACATGCTTGAAGGAATGAACTCAAACTAATGCTACAACCTTGAGAGACTTCAGTCTAAACTTTGTTTGGAGAGTTATTAATCTGTGAATTCTTGTTTTTTAAAGTCATTGCATGATCTCATTATTTCTTTGCTTGGTTGCTACTTAGAATGCATTTTCATCATTATAGATCCAAATACTAGAACTCATGCCCATTTCATCCAAAGCATAAAATTAAGAAAATAACATATAACAAGATGAAGTTGCTTAGTTAAACTAGAGCCAAAAAGCCTTACCCTTTGCATATGTATTGTAGGTTTAACCCCTTTGGGCCTTAGTTATCCTATTTTCTTTGTTAACCACATTATCATTACCTAGCCTAGAATAGGACTATCCATACCCTTGTTCTTAAAGAATAGTGGAGCATGACTTAGAGGGAATTCCTTTTGATCTACGATTTATAGAAAAACAAGTGTGGGGGAAGGTTTTTCGTTGGAATTCTATGAGGTTGTACGTTTGTGTTCCAAAGAAAGAAAAGGGCATGAAGAAAACAAAAACGTGGAAAAGAAAGAAAAAAGAAGAAGAAGTTGAGAAAAGAAAGAAAAAGAGTTGAAAATAAGTGAGAATGAACTCACAAGTATTGGTTGTTGAAGAAATGGTCCAAAAAGTTGAATCTGGCCCTAAGTGTTGTGTGAATCTCCCATGGGCATTTAAAGTTGATTTCTGCATTCAAAAGTGAATTCTAAGTATTTATTTCATTACTTTGCTTACTATCGCTTTAAGAACTTTTGTTTATCCTTACCTTTCTTTGTTAGCCAATACCTTAGCCCCGTTACAACCCTTAGACTTCTATCTTGATTGTTATGTGTTTCAAGATGTGGAGTTTGAAATTGGTACGAGCATATGGTATCCCTAGTTCTCGTGTCTAAGTAGTGGCACTCCATTCATGAGATCATATACATGTTAATAATTCCAGAAAATGCCTTCTTTGATTATACATATGTGAGTGCTAGTCTACATGTTTACATCAATCTTCTCACATATACTTAGTGTAGAGAGTGTAGTCAGAAAATCTGTGTGAAAATAGAAAGTATATCTAGTGAGGAATTGAGGGAATTCTCTAAGGCATGTTACTACATTCAAAAACTTGTTTTAATTGATTACATGCGAGCTACTGAGTGGTGACTGCGATTAAGTATATGCCCAAGGGTAGAAATAGCTAAAATCTGTGGGAGTAGTGATTTTTAACATGTCATGTTTCATTGGAAATCCCTGAGGCAATTGTTCGAAGGTTTAGGTTGTGTTTTGTTTGTTTTGTTTTGCTCGGGGACTAGCAAAAGCTAAGTGTGGGGGAATTTGATAGGAGCATATTTATGCAACTTTGTTAGCTTGTTTCTTTGCATTTAGTAGGTTAGTTTCTATTTATTATAGTGATTTAAGCTATTTTCGTGTGTTTGTAGGTTTAAATGGCAAAAGAGGCAAGAAAGTGCATTTTAGAGCAATTTTGGGTTGAAATGGATAGCTTGCATATGGAGCAAGGTGGATGGATGAATTTGAAGTTCAATAGAGGCTAGGAATGTGCTTAATACGTGGAGAAACAAATTTGGAAGCTTGGAAGATAAGGAATTAGCTAAGAAGAAGGAAACATTATCCAAACTACCTTATATTATCCAAACCTTATCCAACTTTATCTTATCTCATCCTAACCCAATCTTATTCCACCTTAATTCCAGCTACAAATAGGACTTAATTTTAGATTAATACACCTAAATATATGGTTCTAGAAGCCTTATCCTTCTCCTATTTCTATGCCACACCTATTCCTTCTAGATGGCCCATTCTCTGCCGTGTAACCCTAACCTTTTGCCCCTAGGATTGTGCAATCCTTTTCCCTTCAAAAATTGTGCAAAACCCTAGCATATAAATACATAAATTTGCCGCAGAAAAGAGAAGCAACACACATGAGAGAAATTTAGAGAATGCCGCAGGTTTCTAAGAGTTTTTAGAGACTTGTGTCGTGCAATGAAGGAAGGAGAGGAAGAGTGTTGTGCCTGCCACCATCCAAGGGAGTGTCGCTGCCTACTTTGGAGTGTTGGAGCGTTTCTGGGTTCTTTCTATCCTTAGTTTTAGTTCGATGTTTATTTTAATTTGGTTTTCAATTATGATGAACATGAGGAACTAAATTCTTTTTAGTTAGAGGCGAATTCAAAGCCATGAACATATATATGATATGAATTGATTTCCTCTAGTTATTGTTTCATAAAACATGAATGCGATTTACTTATCTGTTTGATTGATAACTTATTCTTGTGTGTTGATTAAGGATGCATACTTAGTTTGCATGCATGAATTTGATGCAAAAATATAAGGGAATTTCACCTAATCGTTATGAACTTATATTTATAAGTAGGGGAAGTCACTAGTCATGATTGTGTTAAGTAAATCCATGGCAGGAGTTGATGTGAAATATTCTAACACTCAAATTAAAACCCTATGATTGTAGTATATGAAAGTAGGGATCGTTTTAGGCCGGGGATTAGAAGGGATGCTAATCTACTCTAAACTGACTTAAAAACACAAAACAAAACTTAAAAACACTTAACTTGACTTATATGACTCAAAACAAACTAAAAAGACTCAAAACACACAAACTAAGTTAAATTGACTCGAAACAGACTCTAAAGGGTGATTTGGACGAAAATTACTTTTAACTTGACTCAAAACACTTAGAAACACAAGTTTGGACAAATTCTAACTAAAAGACCCAACCAAGTAAAGGGGGATTGGATTTTAGACGAAATTAAGATAAAAACAAACAGATTTAAAGACTCTAAACAATTTGGATGAAATTAGGGAAAAATATAGGTGATAAGCTAGCTAGAGGGTCCTTCTGCACATATGACACACTTGCATAAAAATTGATTTCCAGTTGCTTTTCCAATAAACCATGAACTACACCCCAGATTAACCGTGAACAGCACTAATTAACCCTCAAATTTTCCTTAAGTCATTGAATTGGAAGGAATACGCATCGGCAACCAAATTATTCCTCAATAGTTCCCTACATGAACATCATAATAGAGATACAATCAAAGATCATTAAGCTTTGTGAAAATCATAAGCATTGACAAGGCATTCGTAACTATGAACGGCATGATACTCATGCCAGGAATTTACTTAACACGTTTGTGACTAGCAACCTCCACTACTTATGAATATAAGTTCATAACGATTAGGTGAAATTCCCTTATATTCTAGCATCAAATTCATGCATGCAAACTAAGCGGGCCCTCTTAATCAACACACAAGAATAAGCTCTTAATCAAATAATTAAGTAAATTGTATTCACAATTTATGAAATTACAACTGAAAGTAATCAATTCATATTGCAAATATAATCATGGTTTCAAAGTCTCCTCCAACTAATACAAATTTAGCTCTTCATGTTCACAAAACAAAGATAATTAAACTTAAACATTAAAAACAAAGATAGAATACACCTAGAAACACTCCAGGTGGCTCCTCCTTCCTTCCTTGCTGCGCACAATGGGGATTTGTGTGAATTTAGGCTCTTGAGGTATGGTGGATGGTGTGGTGTGAAATTGTGGTAGAGGGTGGTGATTTATGAGTGTTGTTGCATCATGTATTTATAGGGTGAAGGGAAGGCACGAAATTGGGCTGAAAAGGAGAGGAATTAGGACTCCAAATCACCAAAGAACAAGGACACTTTCAATCAGATTCCAAGGAGATCAAGGAATGGTCCTTGTGGCATATTCTAGAACTTCTAGAAGGGTTACATGTAGCAGAAACTTAGGGCACGAAAATAGGGCTTCTAGAACCTGATATTTAGGTGATTTAATGTGAAAATGAGTCATCTTTGAAGCTAGAATTAAGGTAGGAAAAGATTAGGATAGGATAAGATAAGATAAGGTTGGATAAGGTTTAGATAAGATAAGGAAATTTGGATAATATTCCTTCTTTATAGCTGATTCTTTATCTTCCAAGTCTTCAATTTAATTCTTCCAGATGTTAATCACATTCCTAGCCTCTCTTGATCTTCAAATTCGTCCATTCACCTTGCTCCATGCATGTGCAATCCATTCCAAGCCCAAAACTACTCTAAAATGCTCCAAATTGCACTTTCTTGCCAACTTTGTCAATTGAACCTGAAAAAAACACACGAAAATAGCTTAAAACACTCTAACAAGTAGATTTAGCTTAAAACACACGAAAATCGCATAAATATGCTCCTATCAGGAGTTTCATGCAGTTCATAGTTACGAATGCCTTGTCAATGCTTATGATTTTCATATAACTTAATGATCTTTGATATGTATCTCTATTATGCAGTTCATATAGGGAATTTGATAAAAATAATTTGATTGCGTTGCTAAGTCCAATTCAATGAATTTAGAAAAATTTGAAAGTTAATTTGTCCTTCTCACGATTAATTTGGGGCATTGTCATTCATGGTTTAAAGAAATAATAACTAGAAATCGATTTGTGTTGCATATGTGTCATGTGTCGAGAAGGACCTTCTAGCTAGCCTTTCACCCATTCATTCACCCAAATTCATACCCTTTTACTTTGTTTTTGCAAGTTTGTTTGTTTTAAGTTTAAAATTCGTGCAAATACGCCCTTAGTTCTTATTTGTGTTAGTTTAGTTTAAATTCGTCAGAATCTGTCCCCATTTAGTATTTTGAGTCTTTTTAGTTTAATTTTCATCCAAATCATTTTGTAGTACCTGTTTTGAGTCAATTTAACTTAATTTGTGTGTTTTGAGTCAGTTTAGCTTATCTTGAGTTGTTAGAGTCTAGTTTTCTGTTTTTTAGTCTAGTTTAGTGTTTTAGAGTTTAAATTGTGTAGATTAGCATCCCTTCTAATCCCCGGCCAAGAACGATCCCTACTTACACATACAACAATTATAGGGTTTAATTTGTGTGCTTTCTTTTATCACATCAACCAGTTAATGGCTGATTTAACAACAACTTTAACGAATGTATGAAAGTGTCCCAAATCAAGTACTGCTCTATGATAAAAAAAACTCCATGTACCAAATGTTGAAAACCAAGAAACTTCAGGGTAGTGAATTGAGATTAACCCTAAAATTTACATCAGGGATCACCTTTGACGATAAGCCTTTGGTGGGGCGTTAGGAGATGAGTTCTCCATGGACTTGTCTTTGCACATTCGGCAACATTTCGATTGGGTGCAGGGAGAATTGCCTATATATCCTAGGAAGAGAATCAAATCACGTGTAGTTTGTGTGGTGCTTCTATGGATAATAATTTTTGAACCTTGTGATGTTTAATTTTTTTATGATCAGGGTTCCATCCATGTGTTCCAAGTGGTAAGTTCTGTTGTTTCCTACTCTAGCGACCTTGTACGCACTTTCCCAATTTGTCCCGAGTTTACCTTATTCTGGGATTTTAGTGTTTCCAAATTTCCCTTAGGACTAAGTCTCCTACTTGCAAACTTCTTGGCTAAACGCCTTCGTTGTAATATGATCGAATTTGCTACTGATAAGCTACCAGTCAAAATTGAGCGCATTCTTGACATTCTTCCACAAAATCGAGATCGTCTTCAGGATTCCCACATTCTCCATAGGTGTTCGTTCTCTAGTATGTAAATTTGACATAATTGTGATCTAAATTGGGATGACAACTGATGAACGGATTTTATATTATATATTTAACCCTATTCTTGGTATATTTTGGTTAATATTTTGGAAGAATTTTGATACTTTAAATTGTATTTCTAATATAGGACTTTCGACTTCCTCTGGAGCAAAACATGGTCAAATGGACAAATTTTGGAGTAATTCTAGTTGGAGGACAATCATGAGTCATTTAGCTTGACCGTATCAAAATATCAAATTTTTCTACCAAGCGATGATTTTCTGGCAATAAAATAAAGGAGCAATGCACAGTGCTGGAATAATGACGTTTTGGGATTGAATTGCGTTTTTGGAGCCCAAGATGACCTCAGATGGGTTCGTGGCCTTCTGGAGATATGTTCAGAACATCCTGATCTTCAGGCCGGATTTGGAGGAGATTTGTGGCTAAAATGTGGCTGGACAGTTTCTGTGCAGTTTACCCTAACTTAATTAGGACTTTATGTTTAATATATTTTATTATTAGTTAGCTTCCTAGTGGAAATAAGCGACTTGGTTCCTAGGGTTTGTGCGGCTGGCTTTGAGGGAGATATTTAAGGTTTTAGTCAACCCTAGTTTGGGACCACGCTTTCTTTTATGCAACTTTGGAGACAGAGAGTAATTGTTAGGGTTCTTAGAGATTTTCTACTTTAAGGTGTTTTCATTCCTTTTATTCTTAATAATATTTTCTATGATTTCAATTATGAATATGCGTAACTAATTCCTTTTGCTAGGAAGAAGCCTTGAGCCTTAGCATGAAAATGTAATTTTTTATTTAATTGCTTATGATTGATTGCATGCACACTTTGAATTATTAATTACCGTGATTAAAACTATCTAATTGTCTTAATGCTTGATCACCATTAGGATCTTTAGAAAAGTAACTTGATGCAATTTTGGTCGGAAGGTTCCCTAAAATTGACGCTGGCTTCTTGTGGTTAATCATTGTAATTTCACTTAAGATGAACACCACGTCTTAAGGGTTGCATGGCTTTTCAAAGGGTTTTCATAAAGCATAATGAGTCTCTCGTGTTTAGATTTGATCCGAACGTTTGGATGGGTTGCATGTTAGATATGCGTTCTATGTTGGAGGTTCCAAGTAGAATATAAATTAGGAAAACCTAACCTTCAAAGTGGCATGTGTAGATCATAAGTAATTGGTAAAAATGTGTAGGATTGCTAGGTAATGCTGGAACCCTAGTGCTTTTATAAATTGGTATTTTAAAAACTGTTTCTTTTTCTTTCAGCTTTATTATTGCATATTAGTGTCTTTTATTAATCAAATTCATTTTAATTTAGGTAGGTCATAAAAATCAATCATCTCAACATTTCGCTTTACAATAATTAATTGGAATTTGGTTTGTTTCAAATTATTTAATAATCCATGTGGAGAACGACCTTGCGAGATCCGTTTATACTGCAATAACCTTATCATTCTTGCAAGTAATATAGGAGTTTTTAGCCCGTTTGCGTGTGTTGTAAAAATCTCCATCAACAACCTCGGTTCAATAACTTATGGAGAATGGTGTTTCCGAAGTGGCCTTCCAGACAGTCGTGCAATAAGCCCACAAAACTCCAGGCAGCTTTTTTTGGCCGTTTACTTTTCTTTTCATCGAGTCTCTTCTTCAAGCATTGCAAGATGGTTTTGTTTGAAACCTCTGCTTGTCCGTTTCCCCATGGATATTTAGGCTTGGAAGTAAGGTGATGGATTTTGAGTTATTTGTACCAATCCATGACTTCGGAGCCGGTAAACTGTAGTCTGTTGCTTGTCATTATTGTGTCGAGGATCCCAAATTGACAGATGATGTTTTTCCAAACAAAGGATTTTACAGCCGCAACGGTGATTTTCGTGAGAAATTCTACTTCTATCCACTTAGAGAAGTAGCATGTCACCACTATCAGTTATTGCCTGTTCCTTGTGGCTTTCTTGAGGAGTCCAACCAAGTCGATGCCTTATTGCATGAAAGGCTATGAACTTGTTAGAGTATTAAGTTCTTTCACATGTTAATGGTTCATAGGGGCCTACCTTTGACATTTGTTGCAACTTTGAATGCAGCTGCTTGTATCTTGTCCCATGCTAGGACAATAGTAGCTAGCATTTATTGTTTTCTGGGCCAATGATCTTCCTTCGGCATGGCTTCCGCATACATCAGAATAGATGTTATTTAGGATTTGCAGACCAACTTCCTGTGTGACGCACAAGCTATATGGTTCGGAATATGAACGTTGGTAGAGTTTTCCACAAATCCATGTGCATCTTGATGCCTTTTGGATTAACTTTCGAGCCATGTTTCAATTTTTTAGTTGTTTGTTGTCCTGTATGTAGTCGATTATCTCATCCATCCAGTTTTCTTAAACATCGATGATAGCGACTTCTTTTGGTTCCATTACGTGGACGCTAGGGACCTCCAGGGGTTTGAGTGGAATTGTTCGTCGAAGGGAATAATCTACATTCAAGGCTATTTCTGTGAGTGCGTCAGCATGGCTGTTCTACCCCTGGGTATCTGCATGATCTCATATTTTTCGTACTTCTCATGGTGCGCATTTGCCTTGTTTAGGTAGAGCCCCATGGTAGGGGGATGAGCGACGTAGTCTCGTGTGACATGGTTAACTACAAGCATGGAATTGCAATGAATTAGAAATTCTTTTACTTGAAGTTCTTCCGCATTCTAAGTCCTGCTAGCAGGGCTTCGTACTCCGCCTCATTGTTGCTTGCTTTAAATGCCAACTTAAAGTCAAGTATAGAGTCATCTGGTGTTTGTAGTATTAATCCTGCGCCAACTCCGTGTATGTTAAACGACCCGTCTATGTAAAGCTTCTAGAGATGGGGGTTTTCTAAAGGGTTTTGCGAACTAATTGCTTTTTTCGTATTTTGCACCGCAGGGGTGAACTTAGCTACGAAGTTTGCCAAGGCTTGGGCCTTGATCGATGTTTTAGGATGATAGATTATCTCGTGCTGCCCCAGTTTGATGGCCCACTTTGTGACTTTAGATGAAGCGTTAAGGCTGTGTAGGATAGACCTCAGTGGGTATTTCATCATGTAAACCACTTTAAGTGACTATAAATATGGCTAAAATTTCCTTACTGCTATTACTAATGCCAAGATGAGTTTTTTCATCTTCTGATATGTTGTCTCTGGTTCGAGAAGAGTGATGCGTCATTTATACGCACACAAACTAAACCCTATTTGTGACAATTGTAGTAATGATGTAAGTAGGGATCGTTCTAACCGGGGATTAACTAGGGATGCTAAATACTTGACTCAAATAAATAAAACTAACTTTTAAAACATTTAACTTACTTAACAAGAATTCAAAACAAGTACACAAGACTCCAAATACTTAAAACACGAAAATAAAACAAATACGAATGATTAAGACTCAACGAAATATGGGGGAAATGTGTTTGGGCAAGATTAAATTAAATGGAAAGATTATAATTAAGGGCAAAACGTAAATACAAAGGTGATAAAAATATGGATGATGGAATAGCCAAGGGGTTCTTCTCCACACATGTTACACTTGCATACAATATTGATTCTCAGTTGGTCTTTCGATAAGTTGTGAAACTCAATGCTCCAAGTTAATTAGGTCCGCTTAAATTAACTTTCAGATTTCCCTAAATTCATTGGATTGAATGGAATACGCATTACAACCAAATTATTCTTAATCAAAGTCCCTAACTATGGAATACGCATGATAGAGACATTCAACAAAGATCATTAAGTTCAATGAAAATTATAAGTGTTGACGAGGCATTCATTACTATGGAATACGCATGAAACTTATGCCAAGAATTCGTTTAACGCGATTGTTTATAAGCGACCTCCACTACTTGTGAATATAAGTTCATAACGATTAGGTGAAACTCACTTATATTCTAGCGTCATATTCATGCATGAAAATTAAGCTTGCAATCTCAATGAACATACATAAATACGTTATCAATCAAACAGTTAAACGAATTGAATCCACAACTTATGAAATTCCAACCAAAAGTAATCAATTCATATTGCAAATATAAACATAGTTTCGAATCACCCCCTAGCTAAAGGGGGTTTAGTTCCTCATAACCTTGAAATCAAAGAAACAACTAAACATTCCAACAACTCAAACTTGAATTGTATGAACGTTTAGGCACTCTTCTCTTCCATTACAAAACAAAGAAAATTGAATTCAAACATTGAAATCAAAGAAACACCTAAATTCATTGGATTGAATGGAATACGCATTACAACCAAATTATTCTTAATCAAAGTCCCTAACTATGGAATACGCATGATAGAGACATTCAACAAAGATCATTAAGTTCAATGAAAATTATAAGTGTTGACGAGGCATTCGTTACTATGGAATACGCATGAAACTTATGCCAAGAATTCGTTTAACGCGATTGTTTATAAGCAACCTCCACTACTTGTGAATATAAGTTCATAACGATTAGGTGAAACTCACTTATATTCTAGCGTCATATTCATGCATGAAAATTAAGCTTGCAATCTCAATGAACATACATAAATACGTTATCAATCAAACAGTTAAACGAATTGAATCCACAACTTATGAAATTCCAACCAAAAGTAATCAATTCATATTGCAAATATAAACATAGTTTCGAATCACCCCCTAGCTAAAGGGGGTTTAGTTCCTCATAACCTTGAAATCAAAGAAACAACTAAACATTCCAACAACTCAAACTTGAATTGTATGAACGTTTAGGCACTCTTCTCTTCCATTACAAAACAAAGAAAATTGAATTCAAACATTGAAATCAAAGAAACACCTAAAAATTCCAACAACTCAAACTTGAATTGTATGAACGTTTAGGCAATCTTTTCTTCCTCGTTGTTGTGGCACAAGGTCTAAGGTGAGCTTTTGGGGGATGAGTGGTTTGGGGGATTATGGAAATGGAAGAAATGGAGGAGAAAGGGAAGGGAATGGTGCAGAAAATGGAGAGACTCACGGCTAGGGAGAAGATGGAAGTGTTTGTAACTGAAAATGTGTATGGAAGAGTGAGTGAATTTTGAGGAGTGTTGGATGTTTATTTATAGGTGAAATGGGGGAACAAAAGAGGGAATATTGCAGCTAGGAGGGGATGAATGATTATGGGTGCATGTGTTTGGAATAATGAAGGGGGAATGTATGTAATAAAACAACTAGGAAAAGTTATGGAAAGCTGGAAATGGGAGTGGGAACTCACGGCATTGTTGGGTTGTTTATGGGAGAATAAATGTATGATAATGGCTAAATAATTAAAGGGAATGAATGGGAGTGACACTAGGTTGGTTATGCATGTGGAATGTGGCTGAATTGTTGGTGAAATGATGAAATGGAATGCTGAAAAGGTAGGGAACTCACGGCAACAAGGGTGTTTGTTTGTGTGAAGTGTGTGTGAATGCATGTGAAGATGCTAATAAATAATGCTTGTAGGGTTAGGAAATAAAATCATAACTTAAAGGGTGTTGAAAGGTTTGAAATGCATGTGTAATGGCTGAAATTGTGAAGAATGAAAGCTGGAAAATAAAAGGGAAAGCTGGAAAGGCATTGAAAGCCCACGGCAAAGGGGTTTTTGGTGGTGTAAATGCATGTGAATGCATGGCATTTGAAGTGATTGTTATTTGGAAATGAATGTGATGCATGTGAGTTAGAAATGTGGCTGAAATGATGAGAGACAAAGTGGAAGAATGTGGTTGAAATGGTTGAGGAAGGCACGGCAAGGGATTAGGGGGAGCATGTGCTTGTAGGGTTGATATGTTTGAAGATGCATGTGTTGAATTGGTGGTTGAATGATGAAAGAATAAGTGAATGATTATGATAAGTGATAAGTGAATGATTATGATAAGTGTATGATATGTTAAGTGATAAATGAATGATATGTTGAGTGATAAGATAAGTGGTTATTGATATGTAGATGAATGAATGATATGATAAGTAATAAATGAATGATAAGTGGTTATTGATATGTAGATGAATGAATGATATGATAAGTAATAAATGAATGATAAGTGGTGATGATAAGATAAGTGTATGATATGATAAGTGGTGAATGAAGGAGTGGAATGTTGGAATGTTATGCACGACTAAGGATATAGGAAAGGTTTAAATATCCTAAAACTAAAGGGAACAAGGTTCCAACACTTTGGTCTTCAATTAGGTTTTCAATTTCGTCCAACACTTTGGCTCCAAGCATAAGCTATCCATCCTTAGCCCAAAAGTGCTCCAAAAGTCTCCAAAATGCATCTTTTTGCTCCTTTAGCCCTTTCGGCCTACAAACACACGAAAATAGCTTAAAGTACTAAAATAACTAAAGAAACATAACGTAAATGCACGAGAACAAGCCATTTAAGTCGCATGAATATGCTCTTATCAAAGAGCTTTTGATATGTGTTGTCCAATACACTAGATAGAGGTATAGATCCTCTCTGTTGATGGGTTTGGACAGCAGCGGAGGTTTGGAGAGGTATTCTTTGAGTTTTGTGAAAGCCCCTTTGCATTCGTCTATCCATATGAGGCCCTTGTTTTCCTTGATTGCCATAAATAATTGTTTGCACTTGCTGGTGGACCTTGAAAGGAATTTGCTGAGGGCGACCACTCGTCCAGTCAAACTTTGTATTTCCTTCATGTTTTGGGATGACTTCATTTCCATGATGCCCTTGATCTGATCCAGGTTGGCTTCAATTCCTTGCTTAATCACCATATACCCAAGGAATTTTCCAGACATTACTCTGAAGGTGCATTTTTCTAGATTCATCTTCATGTTATACTTCTGGAGCAGGTCGAATGATTCTTGGAGATGCATTATATGGTTCTTCTTTTCTTTGCTATTGACAATCATATCATCCATGTAAACTTCCATTATGTCTCTAATTTTTTCTTTGAAGATTCGGTTGACGAGTCCTTAGTACATTGCCCTTGTGTTTTTTAGTCCAAAGGGCATAACCTTGTAGCAGTAGGTACCTCGGGTGAAAACAAAGGATGTTGCTTCCCTGTTTGGCTCATACATCTTTATTTGGTTGTACCTATAGTAGGCATCCATAAAGCTTAGGAGCTCATGGCCTGCTTTTGAGTCTACCAATAGGTCGGTTCGTGGGAGAGGGTATGGATATTTCGGATAAACCTTGTTTAAATTTGTAAAGTCCACACATACTCTTCATTTTATGTTCTTCTTTTGTACCAACACAACATTCGCTAGGCAAAGTAGATGGTGAACTTCGATGATAAACTGGGCGTCCTTGAGTTTATTTATTTCTACCTTTATGGTCTTCCTCCATTTTGTACCGTGGCTCCGTTTACGCTGGATAACTAGTCTGGCATTTGGGTCTAAGTGGAGATAGTGACAAATTATTGAGGGGGTCGATCCTAGGCATGTCCTCTGCTGACTATGCGAACATGTCTTTGTTAGCTCGCAAGAAGTTGGTAAATAATTCTCTTTCTGGGTTGGTTAGCCTTAAGTCGATTCAAGCTTTTCGTTTCGTCTTGTCAAGGTCGAGGATGATGTAGACGACATCTTCGTCTGCTTCAGACTCTAGGTTGATGTCGTTATGAGGGTTGAGATCCAAATCAAATTCTTTATAATTCGTTTGTGGACCCCCTAACTGTGATTGCTATACTGATTCGTTCACACGTGTGATGGAACTTTGTTCCCCTTTTCTTATCATGTTCATACTTTCAACAGGGCAACAACATACTGCCCACTGGTCTCATTTTATCTATTTTACTCTACCAGGTGTCGGGTAGCGAAGTAATTGGAAGAAATGGCCTTCATTTTATGTAATCAGTTTCGGCCAATGATGGCGTTGTGAGGATCGGGCAATCCATCACATGGAATGCTACTAGGTGGTTATGGGGTTTCGCCTGGACGACCAACTTCATAGTTCTTAGGGATTGTACTAGTGCCCTATTGAAGGTGTGCAAGGTTATATTCTCTATATTGATGTTGTCGAGAATTGCCATATTTTCAGCAGCATCTTTGAAGAGGATGCTGAATCCCAAACATTGTCTACTAAAACACAACTGACTAGGGGGTTTGAGATCTGGACCTTAACAACAAGGTGAGTTGATGTCTTCCAAATCTCGATCAGAGAACATTAGGATGTTAGAGTCAATGGCAAATGGCTTGTTGATGTTAGCAACCAGCCTTGGTTTCTTGCAAACTACATTCCTTTCTTTTCTGGTGTTTCCAAGGTATTCTTGTTCCCCATACATGCAGTTAATCCTAGAAGTCGATTGGACTGAATGAAGTTTCAAGAGCCTCTTAGATTTCCTGCGATGCTTTTCTAGGAAGGAATGTTGGGATGATTCTTCAGAGGTTAGATTGATCACCTCCGTCCCTCGAGTAGCCAATTTCTCTAAGTGTGAAATTGCTTCTTGGGGTTGATGCGAGCCTTTATATCAACAAGTCGGGCAGGTTCTCTGGCCAATAAATTGTGACGAAAGACTTCGAATGAAAAATAAACATTCATGACATTTTCCACATCTCGTCAATGGCCGTGACACCACTGTGCCCCTAGTAGGCGTCATCTGGGGAAAGGTAGGACCTTGTTGTTAACTAAGCTCTCTAACATATCAGAGGGTGGATAAGTCTGGTCAAGAGGAATATGGGTTCTCTCTCAATGAAAGCACCAATTGTTGAAACCAAATCTGTGTATCTCCGTGAGCGGTGGTTGTGCACAAATTCGTGTAGTATGGAACCAAAATGGTGAAACAATTGTATGCAAACCTTAGGCCACACGGGCCTGGAGGAGGGGGTGTGCTGGCGAAAGGCTCTTTGACGGTCAAGTTGGCGAATGATTTTAGATTCAAGCAGTGGGCAAGAGAATTCAAGTGAATAGATTGCGTTACCGTAGATGAACCCTAGATGGGTGCATTTATACCGTGGGAGAGACCTTTTTACTGTATAATCCTTGTTCTAAGCCGGCAGAATCCTTGAGGATTTCTAGTAAGTAGATATTACATCCCCTTATGAGTGTGATTACTTATGGCGCACGCCTATCCCTAGATTGTAGGGACTCCAAGACTTATAAGATTTGATTAAGTCCATATCCTAAATCAAATTGCATGTTTTACGGAACAAGCATGGTCATCCTATTGCCCCGAAGTAGAGTGATGGTGGCACCCTACTCCATCTAATACAACTTAGCTCGGAGCTGGTGAATCCATGTCCAGACTTCCGAGGTAACAATATTCAGATTAGCTTTACTCTGGACTTGAAAAATTATGGTCCCACAAAGAGGATTTGTTCTTTTTTCCGAAGAACTTATATTTCCTTCCTTTGTAGGGCTTCCAATGTTTCTTTTGCTGTGGTGCATCCATACTTTTGTACATAATTTTTTCAAAATTTTGCTAGTGTGGACTGTTAAGAAGGTTTCATGATTTGTCTTAATTGTTGAGCCTAGCATGCCCAAAAGAACCCAAAAATTTAATGAAGAAGTCTCTAAAACCTACAAATTTATGAAAAAGTTTCATGAAATCTGAAAATTTTAATAAAATCAAATTATTTTAATCATAAATTCAAATAAGATGTTCACATCCAATAAGTTTAGAAGGTACCTAGAGTGATGCTCACTTGGGAAAATTGTTGCCAATCAATGGATGAATTCTTTGTTGCGGCAACATCGCTTGGTTCAGATCAGATAAAGGACATGGGATATGTTGGTCTGTGGAAGGAGATGAAAATTGTGATCTTTTGGGTCCATCATTGAAGAGCTAGAGCGAGAATCTTTTTGTTCGAGCATGTGTTTTTTGTTGGAATCAAAATGAAGCAGGATGGAAAAGGTGAAGAAGAAAGTGCGATCCTGCATGTCAGAAGTTGCAGAAATGAAATTAAAAAAAAATCAAGCAGGGGTAAAAGTGGGAGAACATTGTGCTTATAAACAGTAACTTAGAGTAAAATAAGTTTTGGTATATATTAATTTAGATGGATTCTAGTAAAGACCGAGTTCTGCGTAACATGAACTCGAGCCCAATCCTAACTCAGCTCCCCGGGATAAAATTTCATTGATTTTGGGCTCGAGTTGAAACTTCCTAATTCGAGCTCTGGATCTGTCCGGTCAAAAACCGGACCCTCATCAAACCCGGCCTGGCCCATTCACAACCTGGTTGCAAAAGTAGAAAAACTGGACTTTGGTGTAGATTGTAGAGTAAGCAGAGGAAGACGACTTTGGAACTTTCGTGAGAAGAAAGAAAGGAACTTCAGGCGTTCCAGCAACAATGAGCGAAGATGGTCCGAAGCTTTACGCCAACAAACCCAAGAAAGGTAAAAGCTCAACTTCCCTGCCAGTCATTTCTGCTTTTATCCAAAATCAGAAGCAGCTTTTTCTCAACCGCTGTTGAAACCAGAATCTTGTTTGCTTTTCAGTAATTGGGGTTTTGGGATTTATTGATCGCTTTCTGTGTTTTCGAAAAACAGCGCAGCTGAAAGAGTTTCAGGATCAACACAAAGGGAAGGATTGTTCTTCGCTTTCGTCGCCGACAATGGCGGCGGCTCAGGCTTCGTCTGCGCCGCCACCTCAGCCCCCGAAGGAGTCGTTTGCTCGGCGTTACAAGTTTCTCTGGCCTCTGCTCTTGACTGTCAATCTGGGCGTTGGAGGTATATTCCCATTCTCTTATTCTTTGATTGAATCCTTTGTTGGGTTTTGTTTTGTAATCATGATATCTGTTTGTGACAGAAAGTATGAGAGATGAAATGGGTTTTGAGATCATGGCTTGGAAATTGATTTTGGTGCTTATTAATGCATTTCTTGATGGCGGTTTTGCTTGTTAAGTTGTCGCTTAACTGCTAATCCACTCTGATTGTATATGTTTGGTCAGAACCCAAACCCAATTGTTCCACATAAAAGAAGAGAAGAAAAACGTGGTGGGTTAGTTTATGATCTCTTGAGCTCCTGTTTTAAGTTGGTTTTAGAGGGAGAACTTCCTCTCGTGGGTTCATTCCATTTGGTATCGGAGTAGGTTCCACTGCATGACGTGTAGGCTGGAGAATTGAAGTGCCTTTGGTATTATGTATGGGATTTGTGTTGTGAATGTGTGGACTGAATACTGTTAGATGAGTGAATCAGGCAAGTATAATAGGTGGCCAATGAGGACGTCTTGAAAGAGTAGAGAGTTTTGGTGCAGTGTATGAACTATTTGGCATTTGTTTCTTTCTTGGAAGTTGGTTGTGTAGGTGTAAGTTCTGCCCTCCACCCTTTGTGGTCGTTATTCTAAATTTAATTATACGAATCAAGTGGGGAAAACCTTTGAACTTTTTTCCTGTTCCAACTTTGACTATGAAAGAATGAGTTTTATTTTGAATTTTTCCGTGAAGGGAATTGAGTGCACCTGCCGAGTAAAGCGTGAGCGCTGTTAGGTCTGAATTGTTATGACATATAATTGGAATGTTTTCTCATTGTTACTCCTATTTGCTGAAGTCGCGTGAAATTTGTCATGAGAAGTGATGATTGGTAGTACATTAATGTCTATTTATGAGGAAGAAGCGTAGATTGGATGTCTAAATCATGGTGTGCGTGATGCTCACAAATAATTACCAATCCCAAAACATGTTTGAGAGTGCCTACTTTACACAGATGATTGCTACTCATATGTAGTTAATTAGACAGATGAAGTTTTATTTTCCCAGCATTATGCTTCCTGTAATAATCGCGAATACAGAAAGGTGGGGGGATTGTAGGCTGTATCAGCTTTCAAGAGGTGAATTGTATCTGATGGAAATTGTATCAGCATAAGCTTAAAATAACTCTGGCGGCTTTTAACTTTCTCTTGAACTTTTTCCTCACATGTACTACATGACAAGATGTACTGAGGAAGGGTAGTTTGTATGTTACTTAGTACAATGCTATAAGCTCATAGTAAACTTCATGATATCAAGTTTACATTAATCTTTCTATCGTTGTGTGACTATGATGGCTTGCAGCATTAGTTCAACTTCTGTTGTTGATTACAAGAATATGGCCGTTGTGTAACTAGGGATGCTGATACTTAATGGCCATTGTGCAACTAGGGATGCTGATGGGTAAAATAAAGAGAGGAGAAATTTGCCATTTAGTGTAGGTTGCACTTCACAATTTTGTTTTAGCAGCAGTTCAATTGAAAGACCTTGTTCATCAGTGAGGAACCTTATGATAGACCAAATGCAACTAACTTTGTGAACTTGACCAGCATAGAATGTCTTCTTACCAGATCGTTATCCCTGTTAATATGAACTGGCTATTTACCGTCTGCATTCTCTGCTTCTGTTTGCAACAGAAAAGGGATGAAGTTTTTTGAAACATTTTAAAACTCTAAACCTGGCTTTCCTTTAGTTTACCTGCCCATGATTCTATTAACACTTGTGTGTATGGATATAGGATGTGCTAGAGTGGAAAAATACCTCACTAGGAATATGATTGCTGCAATACTTTATTTGCTTCTTTCTTGCATAATTATGGATCTTAATGGACTCTTATTTGGACACTGAGGTTTGGAATTACTTTTGTAGCTTACCTGTTTATGAGAACAAAAAGGAAAGACGTAGAGGAAAACGTGATTGCTACAGTTTCAACAACAGCTCAAACAACTACTACTGAGAAACCCCTACCTTCACCAACCATCACAGAGCCCGTAAAACTGCTGGAACCAATCCCGGAGGATCACCAACACCAACTTTTCAAGTGGATGCTGGAAGAGAAAAGAAAGGTTAAACCAAAAGATCCTGAAGAGAAGAAGCACCTTGATGAGGAGAAAGCAATTCTTAAACAGTTTCTACGGGCGAAATCTCTTCCAACAATCTAACAGAAATAGCCATTTCTCCTGATTTGACTGGTTTGCTGTATTTCCTTGATTCGTCTCTAGAGTGGATTGTGTCATGCTGCACAAATTTAACTGTCATTGTCCATTGAAGAAGGTTCTGAAAATCGTCTTTCCTTTGTGTGATACAAAGATTATTGTTCATTTTTTTTTTTTTTTTTTTTTTTGAATAGAAGATTATTGTTCATTTGAATCGGTGAATATATGGTGCTTTTGGACCTGGAACTGTGCTCGTCATTCTTTACAAATCAGTCATCAGTGTGAGGTCTGGTTGGGACTCAAGTTTGCAAACGTGGCCATAATTGAGAAAACTTTCGCATGATCTGAAACAAGAAAGGACAATGAAGAAACCTTTCTGCGACCGATTTTTGCTATGAAGATGGTGAATTTTATTTGAGCAAATTATCGCTTATCCTTGTTAGTTTACCTCATTATTATTATTATTATTATTTATTTATTTATTTATTTTCAGCCATTGCATCCTTTGAGTAAATTGACAATCACATGATAGTTTGGGAGTTAAACGGCAGAAACCTTTCCACGACTTCACTATTGCAAGGAAATTGGAATACACACAAGCTAGACTATTGCAAAGATTCCAAAACCCGATGGTTTGGAGATGATCAACAAATATATCCAAAATATTCTCTTGGATTCTGAAGATATGGTGGAAAGTTAACCGAATGGGAGCCGATTAAGAGCCCAATTATTTGATGAAATGATGATGTATGTGAATAAAGTATTAATTATGTTACCTATAAAATGATGACATCACCTGACTAAATATACAAGAGTAATCATAAGTTAGGTTAGTTTGAAGTTTGAACAAGGAAATAAAAGCAAGGCTGCATAAAGAAGATGGGCAATAACAAATGGTTCATTCATGTAATTTGATATAATTTGAATTGGGTAATTGGGAAACTAGTTACTAGTTAAGTGAAGAAGCATAAAGTAATGAATTAACATTACAATTGTTGTAAATGGAGGTATGAATGACTATAGTAATAGGCAACGAAATATGACCGTAGCTTTACAATGTTGTTAGAGAAAAAGTCTTGGTAAGATTGCTAGGTTGAAAAACATGACCAACCAAATATGATCAAGAAAGAATGAAAATCTCTATATAAAAAGGTATTTGCATCATTGAAGAAAACTACACAAAATAGAGAGAAAGATATGGAGGAAATTAAAGAAAAGAGGAAAGGAAGAGAGAAGAAAGAAGAGATATGCAAAAGAAAGTACCAGTGAGCTATGCTAGAGAGAAGAGAAAAAATAGTAAGAGTTATTTTGTACTCCTATTATTTTAGATAATGAAAGAAAGTATTATTGTTGCACTAAGGACGTAGGCACACTTGTTAGACATCGTAAACATTGTATATTATTTACTTTATGTTCCATTGCACACAAATCATCAATTTCACAACACGCTATCAGCACGAGAAGCTCTCGTGTTGGTGGAAAGCACAACGCCATAAATTCGGTGAAGCACTACCTACCTCTCACTTCTGTCGGCTGGAATCTCACAGATAAGAAAGTCCTTTTACTTTATCTTCATACTTCTGTACGACTAATGTTCTTAAAGCTAATATACATCTAATTATATAACTATTATTATTATTGGCAGAAAATCTCACAGCTATGTAAACAGCCTTTGAATTTCAACTTCCTAACCTTGGATTGAAATACTTCTTCTTAAAAGTTGTTCATCCGCCTAGTACCTGTAACACATCCAAATTTTAGAAAAATCCAACGATGCGATCAACACAGATGTTTGAAGCACGAACCCAGTTTCCAATTCCGTAGCAAATTGGACAACCATCTTATGAGTGCCAAAACCCCATTTTTCAGTAGCTCAGATTGATACGGTTTCTTCAAGAAAGTTGTTCTTTATCCTCCTATCCATATCATTATAAAATTTGGGTCAAATCCAACGGTTTGTTCTTCCTATAATTCTCAGACATTGCCATTGATAAATGACCAAGGTTAGAACGAAAAAGGGAAGTATAGTGAATTAATATTTACTTTTTCCTTATCATTAGTAATCTTGTTAATAATGTGATTGGTCCCATATAATCGCCCATCATACACTATATATATTATAAAAAAAAAATGGTATGGATTGATCACCCTCACCCTTCATATATTAATATATGTGTGTGTGTGTGTGTGTGTGTGTGTGTGTGGCACTGTCGCCCTTCCTATAATAACAATTATTGTCTTTAAGTTTGATATTTATGTGAATAATGTTGAATTAAGCCCTTGTCACATTATTTACTTATTTAAAGTAATTTATTTATAGTAGCTAGAATTACCTCCTTCTGCTTTAATTTATTTATTGTACTACATTTTGTTATGATGAATATATACAAGACCCAAGGTTCCTTGATCAAATTAGAACATGAAGTTTCTTGATCCTCATCATACAAAATGATTGGACATGAAGTTCCATCATATAAAATAATCAGACCTGAAGTTTCTTGATCCTCATCATATACAATGATTGGACCAAAAGTTCCTTGATTCATGTAAATGAAGACCATAACTTCCTTAATCCATGTACCGATTAAGTATGGAATTCCAAAAGCATGAACTTAAAGGTTCTAATGATGTCAATATCGAGAATAAATTTGGAGTACATATGAATAATGTTTTGACCTAAAGTTCAAAATAATAATGTTAAGAACTTGAAGTTCTAACATTTTGTGTAGACGTGTGTTATATATGGTATGAATTAATTATCGCAAGTTCTGTCATACATGAATTTCTTCCTTTTTCCAATAAGAAAATAGTGAACTTAACAAAGCTCGATTTTGTCACCATCAACATTATAGGCAACAAATATTTTCAGGGATTTATGATGGCTGAGAATTCATGTGAAAGCATATGATATTGTGAACCACTTTGCTTACAAACTCATGATACATATTAATGAAACCAGAAGTTTCCATAGATTTTCATATCTAACAAAATGAACCAGAAGTTTCAGGCATGTATAAAACCAGAAGAGATGAAAATTTTCTATATATATATATATATATATAAATGGGGCGGAACTTAGGCAGTAAAACCGTCCATAGAATCAAGAGTGCGGAAGTAAAGCATATATAAACAAATCAACATTTCAGTATATTGAATCAAGAAGAAATGAAGCTGATTGAATTGAAATATCCATGGATGACAGGTTCTAACATGAAAACACAAAACTAAATTGAATATAGGTGTTATTTCCATGAAAATAATGAATTAAAATTAATGATGCAGATAGGTTATGAAAATAAGTTTTATTAAAACTTACTGCAAATTACAAACTGTTTTGCCTAATGGCAGATGATGAACATAAACAACATGGAGCTCGTAGGCATCCCTCGTAATATAAATTATAAGTGTTTGATTTTCTACTGAAGGTTTTCTCTATTCTTTCGAATACGCAGAGAATTTTTTTCGACTAAAGTCCCCTTCTTCTGAGAATGAGTTCTCCTTTTAACCTGCTGGAAGGAATGATTGAAGCTAAGATAATTGAGCCGGGAATCCCGCTTGCATGTGCTGGTAGCTGGAAAAGGCTGGTGAAATATGAAAATTCACTGTGGAATCACGCTGTGTCTTCAGAAAAGTTGGATGAACAGTAAATTGTCTGCTTTTTATTGTTGATGAATAATGACTTGTCAGGAATCTGAAATGATGATTGTTACTGCTGACAATGCTTTTCAGATACGATCACATGGGAAATTATTACAATTCTGAAATTCAAAATTCAAAAGGATCTTGGGCATCCAGGAGGTCTGCCCACTTGGCGGGAAGTTGAGACGAAGCGTCCGAAGCGTCTGAGTCTGAATCTGAACTTCCTCTTTTGTGAAGCATTGCTACTTCTGCCATAAGCTGCTGAGCCAAATCCAGGAGTTGTGAAGACTTTGAGGATTTCTCGTTTTTTCTTTGAACTGGAGGATCTGGAGGACTTTGAGGATTTCTCTTTTTTCTTTTTTCTTTGAACTGGAGGATCCTCAAAGTCTTCACAACTCCTGGATTTGGCTCAGTAGCTTATGGCAGAAGCAGCAATGCTTCACAAAAGAGGAAGCTCAGATTCAGACTCAGACGCTTCGGACGCTTCGGACGCTTCGTCTCAGCTTCTCGCCAAGTGGGTAGACCTCCCGGATGCCCAAGATCTTTTAGAATTTAGAATTTCAGAATTGTAATAATTTCCCATGTGATCGTATCCGAAAAGCATTGTCAGCAATAACAGTCATCATTTCAGATTCCTGACAAGTCATTATTCATCAACAGTAAAAAGCAGACAATTTACTGTTCATCCAGCTTTTCTGAAGACACAGCGTGATTCCACAGTGAATTTTCATAATTCACCAGCCTTTTCCAGCTTCCAGCACATGCAAGCGGAATTCCCGGCTCAATTATCTCAGCTTCAATCATTCCTTCCAGCAGGATAAAAGGAGAACTCATTCTCAGAAGAAGGGGACTTTTAGTCGAACAAAATTCTCTGCGTATTCGAAAGAACAGAGAAAACCTTCAGTAGAAAATCAAACACTTATAATTTATATTACGAAGGATGCCTACGAGCTCCATGTTGTTTATGTTCATCATCTGCCATTAGGCAAAACAGTTTGTAATTTGCAGTAAGTTTTAATAAAACTTATTTTCATAACCTATCTGCATCATTAATTTTAATTCATTATTTTCATGGAAATAACACCTATATTCAATTTAGTTTTGTGTTTTCATGTTATAATCTGTCATCCATGGATATTTCAATTCAATCAGCCTCATTTCTTCTTGATTCAATATCCTGAAATGTTGATTTGTTTATATATGCTTTACTTCCGCACTCTTGATTCTATGTACGGTTTTACCGCCTAAGTTCCGCCCCATTTGGTATATATAGGTTCATACACATAAGTTACAACTACAAAAACGAAAAAAAAAAAGGAAGGTTTCTCAAAAGTTAACCATGTGAAGCCTTAGTACTTGGCAGAATCCCAGAAGGAGAAGGCACTATAGATTGCTAATGTGAAGCCTTAGTACTTGGTAGAACCCTTGAAAGGGGAGGCACTGGAGATTGATCATGTGATACCTCAGTACTTGGCGGAACTCCAGAAGAAGGAGGCACCAGAGGTTGATCATTTAAAGCTTCAGTCCTTGGTAGAACTCCAAATGGTGGAGGCAATGGGTGCCTTCATAATAGAGCCACGAACCTTTGATGGTCACTTTGAATCCGACTTTCAGATTTTTGCAGCTAGTCGAGCTTTTGTTTCATGTTCATCGAGTAATTATTTGCAAGTATGTGCAACTGTTTATTCTTATGCTTAAGTCCTCTAATCTCTCATCTAAGACTTGCCACCTCAGCCATTAATGATTCAACTTGGCGAGTTCAAGCAAGTAGATGTTGGCCTATGTTGGATACAGAATTGGCACATAGAACAATGAAAACCAAAAAGTCTTGAATAGCTAATTTATCAGACATTTTTGAAAGTATTATTTTCGCTTCGGGAGCGAGAAGGTTCGTAGCTACTACTATGGTGATTATATCATTCTTCATTATAGAGTCCTTAACTGTAAGAGGACCATTAGTGGATAAGAAGAATGGGCGCCTGATATTGTCTTGAAGAGGCACGTTTGCATATTCCACAACATTCAAATCAAAACAACAGTCAGATGGCAAGCCATTTTTAGAAATGATGAAAGAAAAAGAATCCAGATAAATTGAAATCTCATTAATGCAATAAGGTTGATTTCCACAGGCGGCAACTTTCTTAGCATGCATTTTGGACATAATTGATGCCCTTATAAAAGAAGAGGCAACAAGGCCACTTATTCAAAGATCAAAGAAACACCGCTCTCCAAATTTCAAAAGTTGGATTTTTTCTAAATAAAGTTCATTGGCTTTTTTCAGGCATAATCTTAGGTTTCTGGATATCAAGGACAACTCTATCAAAATATCTATAACAAAGTTGAAACGTGTGAATTTTACTGTTCCAACTACAATGTTGTTGCCGACAAGCGTGAAGGAGATGGTCCCAACAGCACCGCTACCTACTATTGGGAAATCCTATATATGTCGACCTCCATCCTCCATGGCAAGGCAGAGCTCCAAAAATATCTAACTCTTCTTCTTTGCTGAGAATGCATCTTCAACCAAGTATCCCAAAATACTCAACTTTCTTGCTCTTTGAGAATACCTCTTCAATCAAGACCTTCAAAATGCCAATTCATTTCTTCAATAAGAAAATATTTTTGATCGAGAAGTTTTAAATCAGTATCAAATTCTTCTACAGTTGTTCTTCAAAAGCAAAAGTACCTTATATCATTAAGGTCAAGAGCAAAAGTATCTCATATCATGTTTTTTTCCTGTCTTTTCTTTTGCCCTTGCTCTTTCTTGCAAGACAAAGAGAAAGAAAGAAATCAGTTGGAACTTGAAATCAAACTTCTGGTTCGAAACCAATTTCTTGGAACCTTTGCCTAATTTCATACCTTGCATTGCTCTCAAGTAGTCATCTTCAATTGTTGTTGGAGTTGGGTTTCAAGTCACCAACGTCGCAGAGCAATTGGTACGTTGTTGGCTATTTACACTGAAGATGCCAAGCATGGATGAGTCATCAAGAGATGATGTTTTAAAGGATCATTCAAAGGCAAAGGTTGCACACCACTTATGTTATGCAGAAGGCTAAAGCTAAAAGATCAATAATGAACCCATATAAGTTTAAAGGGAGAATGAGTGGCTCACTAAATGAAAAATCAAAATTCAATGATGAGAATCCTACTCACAGGCTCAACAAACTCTACCTGAGTCTATGACGACCAAAGGGCAAGAACAACTTCAACTATTATTCTACCTCACCATTTTATATCATTCAATGATGTAGAAAAGGTAATATAATCTTCACGATTACTAATAAATTACCAAATGTGTTAATAGGTTATAAAGATGTCGATGGATAGAGGTCTTAACAAGACAATCCATAGACTCGGTACTACTAAATTATTGCATGCCTCAAGCATGACAGCTGGCACATGGATTCAAGTCCCGAAAGGACAATCCATGGACATAGCAATTTTAATATATCTCATGCCTGAAGCATGATCGATGATGTGGTAGAAACTAACACACAAATTAAACCCTTTTTAGACAATTGTAGTATGAGTAAGTAAGGATCGTTCTAAGCCAAGGACTAGAAGGGATGCTAATCAACACAAACTGGACTTAAAAATTGTAAACTAGGCGAAACTAACACAAATAAGAACTAAGGGGGGGTTTGGATGAATTTTGCACTGAAACGACTAAATTGCAGAAACAAAGTGAATTTGGACGAAAATTGGGTGAAAAGCTAGCTAGAGGATTCTTCTCCACACATAAAATATATGCATACAAATCAATTTTCAGTTATTATTCCTATAAACCATGAATGACAATGCCCCAAATTAATCGTGACCAACACTAATTAACTCTCAGATTTTCTTAATTTCATTGAATTGGACTTAGCGACACAATCAAATTATTCTTATCAAGTTCCCTATATGAACAACATGATAGAGATACATCTCAAAGATCATTAAGTTTTGTGAAAATCATAAGCATTGACAAGGCATTCGTAACTATGAACTGCATGATACTCCTACCAGGAATTTACTTAACACAATCATGACTAGTGACCTTTACTACTTGTAAATATAAGTTCATAACGATTAGATGAAATTCCCTTATATTCTAGCATCAAATCCCTCCATGCAAACTAAGTGTGCACCCTTAATCAACACACAAGAACAAGTTCTTAATAAATCAGATAAGTAAATCGCATTCATGTTTTATGAAACAATAACTGGATATAATCAATTCATATAAAACATATGTTCATGGCTTCGAATTCACCTCTAACTAAAAAGAAATTTAGTTACACATGTTCGTCATAATTAAATAAAAACAATCTAATTTAAACATTAAAACTAAAACTAAGGATAGAAAGAACCGAGAAAAGCTCCAGCAATGGCAGATTCGGCACCCCATCTTCTAGATGACAGATTTGGCTCCTCCTCTCCTCCCAAGGCTACGACACACCTCTATTTCTCTCTATTTTTTTCTATCTTGTTTTTTTTTTTTGTTTTTTACCCCTGAAAGCTGCAGCAATAACTTGTATTTATAGGGGCTAGGGCACGGCCTACTTTGTGGTGGAAAAGGATTGAGTTGTTTGCAGTGTTTTAGGACTCCTTAAATCAGATTAGAAGTGGTTGAATGTGATAAGGAATCCCCCTTGTAGCTGGAGATAAGGTAAGATAGAATAAGGATAGGATAGGATTAGATAACGTTTGTTAAGGATAAGGTTGGATAAGGTTTCCCTTTAATTTCCGATTCCTTGTCTCCTAAGCCTCACTCTTAATTCCTCCAGATTGTAGCACATTTCTAGCATTATTTAAACACCAAAAACGTCCATCCAAAGTGCTCCCCATGCATGCTATCCAATCCAAGTCCAAAACTGCTCCAAATTGCTCCATTTAGCCATTTATTGTCATCTTTGCCAATTGGACCTACAAACACACGAAAATAGCTTAAATCACTATAATAAATAGAAACTAAGTAAGTAAATGCAAATAAATAAGCTAACAAAATCGCATAAATATGCTCCTATCAATCAATGTATAGGTTCCAATGATTCAACTCCCCAGAAGTGGAGATTAAAAAATCCAAGCTTTATAACGCTCTAGAGGAGATTATGATCCAAATTCTCCAAACGATTCATTGAATAAGAGATGACTGTCCTATAAGAGACAATGTAAAGCCCTTGAAGAAACAAGGATATCCAAAGTAATGAAATGCTTATAAAATATTTGTGCACATGTACATGATAATTGTGGATCACGAATTGATGATGACCAATGTTAATTTTGATTTTACAGTAGCTACTAAATTCATCAATGAGTTGTGTTGATCTTGAGTGACGTTATTTTGTTTGTTGATGAAAAGAAAAATCATTAGCCAAAAATAGAGAAAGGCAATTCCATTACAATTTAGTAAGAATGTAGAAAAATGGACCTATAGTACAAATTGCCAAATGATGTTGAATCCAGAAGGTTACATATGGGCATTTGTAATACAATGAAATACACTCACATGATATGACACAAGGTTCCTAGTTAAAACCTGAAATTGTAATACACTCCTGGAAACTTGATTTCTCATTGTGAAACTTGTTCATTTCAGTGGAGAATTATATATATGCCCGAAGCATATCTCCATAAGTAAATCCCTCAAGTATACATAGAAGCAAATTGCTCTGTATAAATTTCAAAGGAGAATGTGTCATGAAGTGTAGAAAATCCCTGAAGGATCCAAATTGCTTGAAGTAAACCCTGGAAGGGACAAGCAAAAGTTATGTACTCAATAACAATGGATGGTATAAATTGCTTAGTGAGTACTTTCTTTAAGAAATTGTTGCAACATAATAAATCTCTTGCAAGAGTTGATATTAGAATGGAACTCCTGAAGAGTGTACAAAAATTATGTAATGTTGAAAAGAATATTGTCTCAAGCTGTAAATCATGGGACTCCTGAAGAGTGTACAAAAATTATGTAATGTTGAAAAGAATATTGTCTCAAGCTGTAAATCGAACAATATGCCAACACGAATTCTTATCCACTAAAGGTTTATGGTTAAAGAACCATATGGATTGAAGAGTATGAGTTGAACACTCAAATTATTAACAATTATTAAGACACTTAGAAAGATCATCCATCCTCGTGAGGGAAATGATGAATTGATATTTGGTTCAGAAGTACCATATCTTAGCGGAGCATGTGCCTTATTGTATTTTGCACAATACATTAAATCAGATGTTACATTTCATGTGAAGCACAATATCAACATATGGGTATTAGAATGAAGTAAAATTTATCTATTGATATCTCCTAAAATTATAGACATGTGCTTATTCTATTCCAAAGAACTTACTAATAGCCATGGTCTTATTGGGCAAGCTTAATTTGAATATCTCTCTAGCCTACATTCAGATCGCTCTCAGAAAAGATTTGTATTTACATGTGGAAATAGATTGATCCTACAACGATCAAGGAAGCAACCATTCATTGTTACATCTTCTTATCTCTCAGAAATACATGTGTTTGTTAAGACCTGTGGCCCATTAAAATTTGGAGCACACGTGATCCACCTTCAGAAATAAACACTCCAACTATCTTGCATGATATCGAATTGCATCAACATTGTAATTAGTCGAATTGAAGAATTCAAAATCAGGGGGAGCATCCAAAAGGAGGTGTGAATAATAAACAACCAAATATGACCGTAGCTTTACAATGTTGTTAGATAAAAAGTCTTGGTAAGATTGTTAGGTTGAAAAACGTGGCCAACCTAATATGACCAAGGAAAAATGAAAACCTCTATATAAGGAGGTATTTGCATCATTGAAGAAAAAACACAAAAATAGAGAGAAAGATTTGGAGGAAAGGAAAGAAAAGAGGAAAGGAAGAGAGAAAAGAAAGAAGAGATGTTCAGGAGAAAATACCAGTGAGCCAGGCTAGAGAGAAGAGAAAAATAGTTAGAGTTATTTTGTACTCCTACTATTTTAGATAATGAAAGAAAGTACTACTGCTACCCTGAGGATATAGGCATACTTGCCGAACGTCATAAATATTGTATATTGTTTACTTTATATTCCATTGCACACATGTCCTCAATTTCACAACAAAAATAACATTTTAAGTTTCATTTTTGTCTATGGTATTGGAAGAAATTTAAAAAGTTAAAGAAAATATGTTTCTCCTTTGCAACATCCTCAGCTCAACAGTTATTTACAAAAGATTGACAACTAAATTTGCATTGTATTGTTTTATTAATAGGAAAAACAAGTTCGAACACGAAACTTGATTATGCATTCAGAAGAAAAGTATCGATTAACCAAAATCTAGTATTTACTCATCACATAAAAATGACTAACACAATAGCATATCCGTATACTCAATATCTTTCGCCGAAGGGGGGAACGCACATGTAGCCTCAAGCCCCATCTGCCATATAAAATGAGGAAGGATGGGAATGAATGT
This sequence comes from Pyrus communis, assembly GCF_963583255.1. Taxonomy (NCBI): domain Eukaryota; kingdom Viridiplantae; phylum Streptophyta; class Magnoliopsida; order Rosales; family Rosaceae; genus Pyrus; species Pyrus communis. The sequence goes on along the minus strand of NC_084813.1, from coordinate 11,191,887 downwards.
GACATGAGAGGTTGGTCTAAGCTTGTAGTTGTGGAGGAGAGAGAAAGACAGATTTTAGAGAGGGAGAGAGAGATAGAGAGAGAGAGAGAGAGGACAAAAGTTTATGGGAGGGGGATAGGGGAAGGGTAAGGGGATGATGATGAAGTGTGGTTGGACAAATCAAAGTCTCACATGTAAGGCACGAGGCCGCCCAACTGAGCCTCTGCCAATGGGGGGCCGCCTCAATCCACATTCCACACAAGATGATCAATCAACTTGTGGGGACTTGTCTCTCGATTATATACACACACATATTATATATATACAGCTAAATATCCAAAATGGTTATTGAGATTTGCATAATCAATAGAAATGGTCTCTGATATTATCTACCATCCATGATTTTGGTCCTTCTGTTAAAAACTCTTTGGTAATTTTTAAAGCTTCGTAACTCAATTGATTCTTAACCAAATTCGACCCATAATATATCAAAATGAAATTAGAAAAGTGTAGAACAAGTTTATACCATTTGGAAGACCAATGGATGCTGCAGGTGGCTGGAAAATAGCCTGAAAGGTGACTGGTTTGAAGGAAAACTGGAAAACTCGCCGAAAACTGGGTAAACTTTAAACGTTCATAACTTCTTCAATACTCAACGAAATCAAGTGATTTAAAAACGAAAATCATACTTATCGATGAGATGAAGATAATGGTACCTTTCTTGACTGCTAAAGCGCTATGGTTTGGCCGGAAAATGGCTCGAAAATGGCTAACTAGAAAATAGTTAGCTACTTTTGAGCCGTTTTACGGCCAAACCAAGGCGAGTTTGCATCGATAAAGGAACCAATATCTTCGTCTCATTGAGAAGTATGATTTTTGTTTTTGAATTACTCGATTTTGTTGAGTATTGAAGAAGTTATGAACGTTTAAAGTTTACCTAGTTTTCAACGAGGTTTCCAGTTTTTCCACGAACCTGTCACCTTTCAGGCTATTTTCCGGCCATCTCCGGTGACCATTGGGCTTCCAAATAGGTATAATCTTGTTCTACACTCTCCTATCTTCATTTTGATATATTATGTGTCGAATTTGGTTAAGAATTGATTGAGTTACGAAGTTTTGAAAATTGCCCAAAGAGTTTTTAACGGAATGACCAAAATTATGAATGGTGGACAATCTCAGGGACCATTTCTATTGATTTTGAATCTCAAGGACCATTTTGTATATTTAGCCTATATATACATATATATATATATATATATATATGTATATATATATATATATATGTATATGTATATATATATATATATATGTATATATATATATATATATATGTATTATATCCCAACTAACTTAATCATGAAAGGATTTCAAGTTCTTTCTGCTACTTTTGCATCAAAAAGTGAATAGAAAAAGAGCAAAAGAGAGTTATTTCTTATCAGCCACATGCATGTCCTCTTACCCATAGATCATCAGACATATCATGTTATTAATTTGTTGGTTTGATTTACTTACTCAAACAGGTATCAACTTAGTGAATTCACCAAAACTATAAACATGTACCTTGTGCTATAAAGTTGGCTTGTCATTAAATACAATGCATCTTAAGTGCTTGATTGCTAAATATTTAGATTGATGTAAATTACTGAATTTTAAATTAACGAATTAGTGGTTGTGAATTTCATAGTCAATACATAATCAAAAGAGCTTTATACCTCGACTCGTTGATTACATAATATACTATGTGTTTAATTTCTTCCTTTCACGATATCGCTTGTATAAAATGAATACTAACAACAAAAACTAGCTCATGCTCATCAAGGCACCGCACTAAGTTTTTAAGTTTATACCTTATTTAAGCCGCCAAAAAAAATCTCATCCATCTCCCAATACATATATTCCTTAATTTGTTAAACATTCTTCCCCCTCCCTCCCCCACCCCCCTCTCTCTCCCTTTCTCTCCCCACACGCGTGCATTGTACACATGCACATTCGTTCTTGAGCCACAAAAATATCCTCATTGCAACCGTGATTGCGAATGTTATTATTTAAGGGGGAGCAGAGTGCTAAAGCTAAGCTTCTTTTCGTTCGTGCGTTAACTTTTCAAAAATGGACAATTTGTTGATTGTACTAATATTGGCAGCAGCAGCAACAACAACAATGTCGATCTTGTCCATAATATTCCTCTACAGCAATAGCACCAACTCGAACTTTCTGAGGTTTTTCAGTTCTTCTGCTACTTCTTCACTCATCAGATCAAAACACAACAGAATCCAACTTCCTTTGGGAACTTTTGGGCTTCCATTTCTTGGTGAAACCATTGAGTTTGTAACTTGTGCTTACTCTGACTCCCCTGAGAGCTTCATGAACAAACGCTGCCACTTGTAAGTTAAAAAAAAAAAAAAAAAATAGCGTAATTAGTGAGACAAGAAGTTAATTAGTACCCAAATAACATGCATTACTTTCAAATAAACTCTTCGTTTTGTATTAATAATTTTCCATGCTTAACTTGATTAGATTGAACTAATGAATATGCTTCATTGGGTTTGTGTTTTGCATGACAAAGAACAAATCCAATAAGCACTTTTCTGGTCTAATGATTCAGCTGATTTAACTTCAATGGTCATTTCTAAAGTTGAAAACTTGAAAATTCCCATGCGTATATTTGCCATGCTTAACTTCTGATTAAGATTGACTTAATCAATATGTTTCATTTGGTTTGCGATCTGCATAACAAACGGCAAACCCAATAAGCACTTTCCAGTTCTAATTATTCTGCTTCATGTTTCAGCTGATTTACTTCATTAGTTTTGAAAGTCAAAATCTCATACTTATTTGAATCTTTGGGGTGTTTAATTTGTAGGTATGGGAAGGTGTTCAAGTCACACATATTTGGAAGTCCAACAATTGTATCAACAGATGCAGAAGTGAGTAAAATTGTTCTGCAGAGTGATGCAAAATCTTTTGTGCCATCTTACCCAAAATCTCTCACTGAGTTGATGGGGAAGTCTTCGATTTTGCTCATCAATGGAGCCCTGCAGAGAAGAATCCATGGACTCATTGGAGCCTTCTTTAAGTCCCCACATCTCAAAGCTCAAATCACCACAGGCATGCAGAACTATGTCCAACAATCCATGGAAAAGTGGAGAGATGACCATTTCATTTACATACAAGATGAAACCAAACATGTTAGCTCTCTCTCTCTCTCTCTCTCTCTCTCTCTCTCTCTCTCTCTCTCTCTCTCTTTCTCTCTCTGTCTCTCTCCTAGGTCCATGGGAGAGAATTTAATCTTTGAAGTTTGAGATTGTTTGGTTTTTGAGAAGAGTTCCAATGTACAGAAGACAAAACAAAAGATGCCATCTCTCTTACATCTGCCTATGGATTTTTTTTCTTGGATTTAAAATGTATCAGATATTTGAATATTTATCAATGGTTTTACTTAAGTTAAGAGGAAGAATATGATTTTCTAGAAAGAAATGAATAGGGAAATGCTTTTCATGCTCCATATTTGTCCTCCAGCACTCTTCACCTATTTGTTTCCGTCTCTTTTTTTAGCAGAAGTACGATATTCATTGATTTAGAATAAGACGTACAAATATGAGGATAGAGTGCATAATGGGCCTCATATAAATACGTTTCCTCCTCTTAATTCACTGCTAATTTATCTAATCACATGACCAGAAACAAGGAAAGTTCAAAAGGATAAAGACGGGGTTTGAAAATCATTTCCCAGTTGTGAAATGCCAAATGGGGTTCATAATAACTCTGCACGAATGATATTGTCTGCAGAATTAGATTCATAATTATTATGTTTGTTAACAGTCCTTTACAAAAGTTGATGTCCTTTTTGTCTGCAGATTGCCTTCCAAGTACTTGTCAAGGCATTGATTAGTTTGGATCCTGGTGAAGACATGGAGTTCCTAAAGAAACAGTTCCAAGAATTCATTGCTGGCCTCATGTCTATCCCAATAAATATTCCTGGAAGTAGACTTTACAGATCATTACAGGCAAGTTAATTATCAATTTTTACTTTACAAGAGAAACGTTACTTTCTCAGACAGTTTAACAGCATAAGATGCTTATATTGTCGGAATGTGATTTCAGAACTTAGTTTGAGTTGTGTTTTGTCTTAATATATGATATGAATTTACAGTCTTGTAACATAAGCAACTTACCGTCGTTTTTATTTTTTATTATCATATCCTTGTAATGATATTTTGAGTCCTAATTAATTTCAGGCAAAGAAGAAAATGGTCAAGCTAGTACAGAAAATCATACAAGCGAGAAAAAAAGAGAGTGATATCATCTCCAATAAGGTTCCCAAAGATGTGGTAGATGTTCTGCTAAGTGACACAAGTGAGCAATTAACAGATAATCTGATAGCAGATAACATGATTGATATGATGATACCAGGGGAGGATTCAGTGCCACTTCTCATGACTATTGCAGTCAAATACCTCTCAGATTCCCCCACTGCTCTCCAACAATTAGCTGTATGCAAAAATTCTTCTCTTTTACTTTTGGTAAATAGGAAATTTTCTTTACTACAATGAGTTATTTTAGTGAAATATTCTTACTTTATTAAAGCATTCGTCACGCTGATTTAATGATCGCGATGAGTGCGGTAGGAAGAGGAGTATATTTCCGATCGTATGTAACATTCTCAGGTTGCTCAGCCACACAGCTACTATTACTTAAAACATCCCACTTTTTTTTTTCTAGGATTGAACTTTTTTGGAACCTTGACTACTTTATTTGTGCCATTTTTCATTTTCCTTATCGTTTTGGTGATTTTGCTTTTTTCACTTCTGGCTGTCAAAGAAATATGGTTTCTAGGGGCAAGTGGAATTCTAAGATATATAAGCAATAGAAAAATGCTAAGGACGCTCTCTCAAACAGAGACTCTTCATGAACTCTCTACTACTTCATAGTTTAATGTCAATATAATGACTATTTACACTAAAAGTAAGAGAATAAATTAATTGCAACCTCTTCATTTTCAATATTCAAACCAAAAACCTCTTACTTACCAATAAGTACATGCAAGTATTGGAATAATTAAAATTTTTCCATTTCTCATAAGAAAAAAATAATAGTAAATCTGTTATTATCTGTGAAGAAATAGGAGGTTTACAGAAAAAGCCAATGTTGTTTTGGTCCTTTTATAAATGAATTCTTGATGATGAATTCAGGAGGAGAACACGAAGTTAAAAACTCAGAAAGATGAGCTTGGAGAGCCATTGTGTTGGAGTGATTACTTATCCTTACCATTTACGCAAAACGTAAGCAAATAGTTTGCAGCAGTAATTCATCAAATTTATCTCTGTTTTTTTAATATATGTTTTAATTTAATTATTGCAATTAAACAGGTGATCACAGAAACCCTAAGGATGGGAAACATCATAACTGGGGTGATGAGGAAGGCCATGAAAGATGTGGAGATAAAAGGGTATTTAATACCGAAGGGATGGTGTGTCTTCACATATTTTAGATCAGTTCATCTTGATCAGAATAACTATGATTGGCCTTATCACTTCAATCCATGGAGGTGGCAAGTAAGAATGACTACGTATATACAAATGCAGTAGCGCTAACCAGTTAGTACGTAAATTTGAATTCTTTTGTTTTTAAGTTATGGATTGGAGTTGTATAATCTCTGCAGGACAAAGATATGAGCAGCTGCAACTTCACTCCTTTTGGAGGTGGGCAAAGGCTGTGTCCTGGACTTGACTTAGCAAGGCTGGAAGCCTCCATTTTCTTACACCACTTTGTCACACAATTCAGGTATAACTAGATACTTAATTAGGCTTTTGTTAATTAATTTATAGGTCTATGTGGGGAGAGTGTTGTGGAAAATGAAATCTAAGTTCACTAATATAATAACAAGGGATTAACTTAAGCAAAAAACGCTAGTTAGGCCTGTTGATCAAAACGGTGTGGCGGACATCTTACACCCGAGTTCAAACAAAAACTCGAGGGAAAATGATAAAATATATATGGCATTTTTTGGGATTTCCTCAGCCAGATGCAAACTTTTATGCTTTTTGGGAGAAATTGAACAAAGTTGTCTGTTAAAAGTTGTCCTGCATTGTCTTTCCTCATTTGTTACCATATGAGCAAAGACAATATTGCAGTCATCAAACTTTCTGGCACTTCCACTGATCAATAGCTTTTTAATGCCATGTACCTTTTCATAACTGCCTTTAACCATGCTCTTCTACTAGGGGAAATTGTTATATATACGCAAACCTAAATTTAGTCAAGTTGGTTAGAACAGTGTGATCTGCCCATCGCACCTAAGTTCATGGCATATCGCAATAGTTTAAATGAGTATAGTGTAATTGTCTTATCGTTTATAAAAAAAAATAAAAAATAAAAAAGTTATATATAGAGATGATCAGTCACTTGAGATATTCTTCCAACCCTCATTTGCTCCCACCAATTTGCCCATATGGATTTCCATGTGCGAGGAAAGTTATGATAAAAAATGAAGACTCCATGAGAAGCCCGTAATACACATAATTTGTAATATGGTAACATCATAAGTTCATAACACAGAGAGTGGCAGAAACCCAAATTCTGAGGGGAACAGATGATGTTCCCTTCCTTAGATATAAGTCAACTATTAGTCCCCATGTTATTCACCAGACTGAGATTGGTCTTGAATCACTCAATTTCCCATGGGATAGGTTCTCTCCATATCCCTTCCTCCCACAACACGTTTCTTATTCTTCTTTCTTCTCTGCGTTCTGCTTCTTCTTCTTCTTCTTCAATTCTTCTTTTTTCTTCTCTGTAGTTCTGCAGTTCTACAGTTCTACTTCTACTTCTTCTTCTTCAATTTTTCTTCTTCTTCTTCTTCTCTGCGGTTCGGCTTCTTCTTCAATTCTTCTCTGCGGTTTTGCTTAGTGAATACCGACTACGATCCCGACGATGTCATTGTCTCGATTGGAAAAATTAAGGTCTGATTGCTATATTAAATCACATAAAATGTTAAATGAACATGACATAATGGATTGGAAAAAACCTGAAAATACGGTTGAGGCAAATGTTAGATATTATGTCCTTAAGATAAGTTTATGCCCTATTACGGTGTTTATGGTTGGTTGGCGGTTGTCTCCCAGGATACAACGACCACATCCTTGTATTAGTAGCACTTCAAATCACAAGGTTCTAAGAACCACAATTGTGTTGAATACTCTTTCATATGGACTAAATGAGACACTACAAAACACTCTAACAATAGTACACTGTGTTTGAATATGTGAATGTAAAAGTTGTTAAATGATTATAGGGGGCTTCCTTATTTAGAGAATTTGAGATACCTCTTTAGAAACATGTAACTATTGATGAAGAGTCAAAAGTTGAAACTCTTCATTTGAATAGACAAATCTTTCTACCAAAAGGCTCCATTTCAAATTTCCATTCAATTATTTAATAATAATAATATTCAATTTTCTAACAATCCCCCACATGAATGGAAATAGACTCAAAACTCTGCACATATACAACAATGCAGACACTAGAGAGAGAATTTTGTAGGAAAAGTACCACATCGAGATAGGTAGCTTTTGGCTTTGAAGCTTCCTTAGTGAATTACTTCTGATTTACTTGGTTAATCAGTGAACCCAATGTCTTGAACTACACAATACCCTTCCAGATACCTCGTGGTTGCTTGGTTGTGTTCATTTCGACCCTAAACAATTTTCGGTTTCTCATGAGTGCTCTAGAGAATTAAGCCATTCAAAAAATTCTCATAGGAACGGCCCCATTCCTCACTCAAGATAGGTAACTTCCCATTAAGAGTATCCTACAATATCCCACTTGGACTTCTAAGTCTTCCAAGCTATAGGAATCATTAAAAGTATAAAGCTTAACCTAATCTTAATGGCAGACAACAATGTTGTCATCATGGGACATGGAAGGATAGTACATCTCCGTAGTGCTACTCCGAGTTGTCATAATTTAGTTGTCCCTTTTGAACCTAGATCTTGGGATCACCAGTCAACTAGGTTGGGTTTCCATTACGACTACTTTAATTACAAGCTTTTAACCCATTCCCCTCAACGATACAACATACTTTCTAGTCAAACCTTTATAATTGGTATATCTATGTTGACTATCTACAATCTATGGCCGTTATAAACTTCATATCCATGCATGGAAATAAATTCATTTGAGAGCAGTTGTTTCCAGTGTTAAGTCCTTCAAAATATATGTTAGGACTTACAAAGTAATTTGCTAATCTCGGGTACATTCCCCCACATTTAAAGTATTTGTAGGAATGTCTTCAACCTTTCAATACCTTAAAAAATTGCAAGAGTTTAAGAGAGAATTTAAAACCGTCTAATGAACTAATCCACCACATATTTATTATCTCTTTCTAGAAGCAAATTACTTTTCTAGTATTCTTAAGTAAAAGTCTACAAGCATCTAAGGAGACTAGGGAGATTTTTTCCGAAATATATTAAAGATAATATCAGTTATTGTTTTTGGGAATATATTCGGAAATGTCTTTACTGGATTGGCGATCTAGGAGACTTGCTATAAATACAAAGCTGCAAATAACAAAAAAGGCCTCTCCAATTCAACACACAAATTGCCCTGCGCAAAGCTTCTCAACAGCCTGAGATTTTATCCTCTTCCCCTTTCTTCCGCCAACACATCTTCAGTTAGATAAACAGCACTATGAAGGCAACTGGCGACATCTTCAGTTTGGATAAACAACACTAGAGCTGTAGAATCAGCTGATCAAGGAGCACCTTCAGTTTGGATAAACAACACTGCTTCGAGACCGACTAGTTATTTATCCAAGTCTCAGTCGATAGGGACTTTCGAGTTCTTGTTGATAGAGGTCATCTTATCAGCCTTCTTGGCGAAGTGAGGTGTGTTACATGTTACTAGGCTCGACACATTGAACGCTGAGTTGTTTTATGATTGGATATTCACAAGTACATTTTAGAGTTTGGCATTCCGATGGCCGAACCACAGACATGCATCTCTTTTGAGTATTTGTGTCCATATAGCCTGGTGCTAGTTCGGCGTGCTTATACTCTTACGAATATAATCACTGTGATCGAATCTGGCGCCGACGATTTGTGAACTTCTCTGAACTAGTAGCCTTTTCTTTTGGCTCTAGAACCCGAAGGCCGAGACGTGTTCCTTCCTCAGCTGCAGTCGCAAGAACAAGAAGTCAGCAGCATACTCAACGCGACATCAGCATATTTTAGTCCCTGACCGAGCTCAACCGTCAAGTTGGCACGCCCTGCACATAACCGAAGGACGTAGTTAGCTTATCAATTACTCAGCTTGCGCGCTATGTAGGCTTGGTAATTTTTATGGCCAACATCTTGTTACAGTGTTAAGTTCATACTTGCATAAACTTTGGCTAGTCATTTATCAAACACCTTCGTCGGCTATTTTTGGAAGATTTTCTATGCCTTTTATATGGTACTAATGTTCAACACTAGTTTAAAGTGCTTCTAGTTTATAAATTTAAATTTAATTTTTTATAATTATTAGATCTTTTATTTTTAATTTATTTTGAACAAATGTAGTTGGGCGGCTGACGACGACACAATAGTGAGCTTTCCGACGGTAAGAATGAAGAGGAGGATGCCAATAAGGGTCAAAAGGAAAGTTGGAAGTTATGAGACTTTTGTAGGGGAACATTGTTGTTCCCATCCGAAACTTTGATATATGTTCATTATACACTTGTGCTAACTATACATTTAATCATCTGACACATGTCATTTCATTTAACTTTGGTCAATTCTTTTCAAAATTAAAAAAATATCATCTAATGTAAAAGTTAATTAAAGTTGAGTAAAAGAACACATAATAACAAAATTAAATGTATGATTCGCCTACATTATAGTTAGGGTTGTGAGCACAAGTGCTCTCCTTTTATACAGAACAATACAAAATAGCCAGACATGAAAAGAAAAGAAAAGAGTTGCACACGTGTGGTGTGGTGTGACGTGGTGGACAAAGACAATAATACAAGTATATAGTGTTTATGGGTCCTCAATTAAACACCTTCGATTTTTTTCGCTTATTCTTTGCTTACCTATTACTACATGCAATACAATAGAAAAGGAATCGCTTACCTCTTTTTTCTTTTTAATGTTGAAGAAAGGTTTTGTTATGTAGGGTCATGGTTAGGGGTGATTTTCGAACATATTGGATTGGAAACAACACTTCCAATTTAATTTCTAAATTTCATAATTGAATCACAATTTTTAATTTAAAATTTTAGGAATCAGAGTAATCTCATAATTTTGGAAAGAATTCTGAAATTAATATAATTATATATTTTTGAATATTCTCAGGCGTACATGCAATTTTTTTTTTTCTTTCTTAACATATGGCACGTGCTGTATAAATTCAATTAATTTTTTGGTATACTAGTATGTTGTGTTAGATCCCACATTGTCCAGAGGAGTGGATTCTCTATGCTTTATATATGCATGCCCACCTTCATTTAGCATGAGGCATTTTGGGGACTCACTGGCTTCGGATTCCATTAGAACTCCGAAGTTAAGCGAGTTCGGACGAGAGCATTCCCAAGATGGGTGACCTACCGGGAAGTTCTCGTGTGAGTTCCCAGAAATAAAACCGTGTGGGCATGGTCGGGGCCCAAAGCGGACAATATCGTGCTACGACGGAGTCGAGTCCGGGATGTGGTGGAGCCCGGGTTGGGATGTGACATGTTGTGTATGTTTAATATAAAAAACAATGAACAAAAGGTGTCCAAAACTAACAACAAAATATAAAGGTTTATTACAAAATGCATAATTTGTGTAAATAACTACAAAAAAAGTTAGAATATTTTGGGACTTTTTGTCAGAATATGTTCGGAACACTTCAAAAAAATTCGAAACACATATTAAGAAATTATCGGAATCCCTTAATGCATTCCAATTTTCATTTATTCATTTCGAAATTTTCGGATCCAGATTCAAAATTTTATTTCCAAAATCGGTAGCACCATTCAAACTGCACGTATCCCTAATCATGGTGGACTATAGGCTACTGTTGAAAGGCAATACTTTGTGCCATTTACATGGGTGCACCTCTTTGTACACCTAGTTGTATTTCACCTATTTTAATCGGATGGACATTGCTTATTGATGTGAAAATTAACTTGACATACAAATTAAATCTTATTTGTGATAATTGTAGTATATATGCAAGTAGGGATCGTTCTAGACTGGAAATTAACTAAGGATGCTAATCAACACAAATAAGACTCAAAAACACTTAACTAGACTCTATAGACTCAAAACTAACTTAAAACACTCAAAACAGCAACAAACAATAAAAAAGACTCAATTTTAGACCTGCCAAGTGATTTTGACGAAAATAAAACTTAACTTGACTCAAAAGACTAAAAGAAAACAGATTTTGACTCAAATAACAAGACTAAATGAAAGGGGGATTGTTTTTGATGAAATTAAAACTTAAAACAGAAACTTTGCATAAAACACTTTGTAAAAATGAATTTGGGTGAATTAAATGGGTGAAGGGCTAGTTAGAGGGAAGGGCTAGTTAGAGGGTCCTTCTCCACACATGACATATGCATATAAACCAATTTCCAGTTATTATTCCTTTAGACTACGAATGATAACGCTCCAAGTTAATTGCATCGCACAATCAACATCAGATTTTCCTTATTTCATTGAATTAGATGGAATACACATCGCAACCAAATTATCTTTCTCAAGTTCCCTATATGAAACGCATAATAAAGATACATATCAAAAGTCATTAAGTTCTATGAAAATCATAAGCATTGACAAGGCATTCATCACTATGAAACGCATGAGACTCATACCAAGGATTTACTTAACACGATTGTGACTAGCAACCTCCACTACTTGTGAATATAAGTGAATAACTATTACGTGAAACTCCCTTATACTCTAGCATCAAATTCATGCATGCAAATTAAGTGTCGACCCTCAACCAATATACATAAACAAGTTTTGATAACTTAGATAAGCAAATCACATTCAAGACTTAAGAAACAATAACTGGATATAATCAATTCATATAAAACATATAATCATGACTTCGAATTCACCTCCAACTAAAAAGAAATTAGTTCCACATGTTCATCATAATTGAAAACCAAATTAATACAAAGATTGAACTAAAACTAAGGACATAATACACCTAGAAACACTCCACACTCCAATGGCATGCATGGCATTCCCTTGGATGGCAGATTGCACAAGTCTTCTTCTCCTTCCTTCCTTGCTTGCGGCACTAGGGTGATGTGGTGTGAATTATGGTGTTTGATGGCTGAAAGTTTGAATGAATGAATGAGTGAATGGATGGTATGAATGGTGCGGCAAAAGCTTGAATTTATAGGCTAGGTTTTGCACAATTTATGAAGGAAAAGGATTACACAATCCAATGGGAAAAGGACTAGGTTTTTGGACCTTCTAGAAATCTGAAAACCAAAAAGAATATGGAGAGGGTGCGGCTCCTTTGTAGGAGGAAGATAGGGCTTCTAGAAAGGATGTTTTAGGACATATTTCTGGACCTAAATGGACAAGGACTCACGACATAGGTGTAGAAGAGGGATTATAACTCCTAAACCTTCAAGAAATGGCCTATATGCGGCACACAAAGGGATTAGGCTCCTAGAATCTAAATTATATGTTTAAATGTATAACTAATCCCTTCTAAATAGCTAGAATTAAAGCACAAACTGATTTGAATAAGATAAGATAGGATAATATTTGATTTAGGAAAGGATAAGGTTGGTTAGGATAGGATAAGATAAGGTTGGATAATGTTCCTTATTTCTTGCTCTTTCCTTATCTTCTTTATATTTGAACTTCTTTCTCCATATTTGTAGCATTTCCTAGCCTCTCTTGACTTCAATTTCGTCCATCCACTTTGCTCCATAGTTAAGCTATCCAATCCATGCCCAAAACTGCTCCAAATGGCTCCAAAATGCACTTTCTTGCTCCTTTTGCCATTAGGACCTAAAAACATACGAAAATAGCTTAAAAGACTATAATAAATAGTAATTAACTAACTAAATGCAAGGAAACAACATAGCTAAGTAGCATAAATATGCTCCTATCAAATTCCCCCACACTTAGCTTTTGCTAGTCCTCGAGCAAAACGAAATAAACAAAACAACAAAACATAACCTAAACCTTCCAACAATTGCCTTAGGGATTTCCAATGCAACATGACATATTAAAGATCACCACTCACATAAAGTTTAGTTATCTCTACCCTCAAGCACATACTTAATCATAGTTACCACTCACTAGCTCGCATTTAATCAATTTAAAACAACATTTTGAATGTAGTAACATGCCTTAGAGAATTCCCTCAATTCCTCATTGGATACACTCTCTATTTTCACATAGATTTTCTGACTACACTCCCTACACTAAGTATATGTGAGAAGATTGATGTAAACATGTAAACTAATACTTACATATGTATAATCAAAGAAGGCACTTTCTGGAATTATTAACATGTAAACTAATACTCACATATGTATAGCTCCATAGTTAAGCTATCCAATCCATGCCCAAAACTGCTCCAAATGGCTCCAAAATGCACTTTCTTGCTCCTTTTGCCATTAGGACCTAAAAACATACGAAAATAGCTTAAAAGACTATAATAAGTAGTAATTAACTACCTAAATGCAAGGAAACAACATAGCTAAGTAGCATAAATATGCTCCTATCACTTATATTGGATTTGATCGAATTATGACAAAATATTGCATGTGTTTATAGTGTATATAATCTTTCTTGCACGCTATGAGTATAAGTTTGTCAATAGTTTAAACCCTATTATATTGACCATGAAATCACCGAGTATTGGTCAAATAGGAGGTCTCAGTGACCCTTGGCACCTTTCTCGAAGCACACGAACTGACCTCACAACAAGTGAGAGCCACGATAAGTGGCTATTCCTAAAATTAATGAGAGACTTCCCTCCAACTTGGAGTCTAGTCACAATGTGACAAGTGACAACACCACTTTAAATCCAATCAATCCCATATTAGCCAAGTTAAGAATTCTCCTCCAACGTTGCATCTATAAAGATAACTTCTCTGCCATTCAAAAGTTTAATCATGTTTACTATTCAACACTATTTTACCATTAAATCCGCCCATGTGGCGCTCTAAACATGCTTTGTTAATTTAGGCATCAAAGGCTCTTAGGCAGGTACTATTGGAATTGTGCCCTAGAAGCCAATTTCATAATATAGGTTATTATGTAACAACTCCATTTTAATTAAGTAATAATAGGACAAGTTTAATTCATTCATAATTTTGACTTTATGTTATAGAGAATGAATAAGTCCATAGAACTTAAGGTATGGAAACAGTGTCCTAAATGAGGTTAAGGCAGGAAACTTGTATTCCATAGTCACTTAGTCCTTAAACAAAGTTCCCAGCCATTTGGAAAGTCAACTAGACATTGACTCTTTGGAAAGGTCGGTGTATATCACATTAAGGTTAGTATGATCTAATGCTACCCATGTTGAACATGTGGTGGATATGAAGGTGCTTGTCTATTGAATAAGTTCATAGGAGATTGGGCACCCTATAAGCTTTATCGTATGGATGCTTACCACATGTCAAACGTTATAAAGCTACGGGTTTTAGTATGAAAATAGTTCTCATACTTGAGGCTTCATCAGATATCTTGTGCTTATAGTTATGAACTTCAAATTCACCTCAAAGTCACTATCTCGCAGGGCCCGATAGTGTGTTGCTATAAATGAATGAATAACAAGGAATGTATCACTTTCTGAAAATTGTACAATAAGAGGAGATATCACTTGAAGCCACTTGAACATCCATTTTAGAAATCTTTGGTGGAAGTACTTATTGATGAAGCTATGTTTGTAAGAACTACTTCAACATGAGATGCATCATGGTGATCATATATATGTATATATGATTTGACATGGTTTTAATTAAAATAGGCCTTGGTCTTTAGTTAATTAAAAGAGGTCCAAATCACAAGCCCAAGGGGGGGTAGTAGAAATAGATTCGATGGAAGGAGAAAGTCTCCTTGGCTTAAAGCCCACTAAAGGTTCCGCTAATGTATTATAAATACCCATTATTCACTCATATGTCCCTAAGGATTATATTTTTCCCTTAGATAAAAAGAGAGAAAAACTCATGGTTGTTAGTGTGCCCAAGAGATTTAATCTAGGTAAGTGATCTCGCTAGCACAATCAAATCCCTCACTTCTTCTTTTGTCATTGGTGTGTTAGTATGAGTACTCCAAGAGGCTCAACATAAGGATGATCATACTGTAAACACGAAAATTCTATAATGAATGAAACAAGAACACGTGTACAAAGTAGATTTGTATTGATTTGAATTTGTAGGTTACAATCTCTGTTTATAACTTTCCTCTGATTTAGTCTTCAAATTTGATGTAGATGCGTAGGTTGTTGATCCAAGGGTCGTGATGATTTGATCTTGGACGAACGATTGAACGATTGCTCCAATTTTTGAGCTTGAAACGATGTGTGGATGGTCTTCACCTAAAAGCTGTGACAAAGATGATGTAGATACGGGATTTCATTGATTCAAGGGTCTTGGCGACTTAATCTTGAAACGAACGTCGTTACAAGTTTTGAGCTTGCAACAAAGTCTTGAAGGAATCGGCACGAATGCTTGTTAATTCTTCAAGGGGAGTGCTTCAGCTTTGTGAAGAACATATTTGTGAAAACTAGTTCATTTGAGCAACATCTATGCATGCAATTAACAATTAAAAGGTGGACTCATGCTTGTATGCACTCAAAAACAAAACTTTACCCAAGAAATTCAAGGCAGAGTAGTTCTGGTAAACCAAAACTCAACTTAAGAACAAAGTGAGTTGAGAAATATTATACCTTTGTTGATTCCTCTTTGCTTAAGTAAGGGCTAATCACCCAAGAGAGAGGGCTTTCATTCCTTACTTCTTAGCTCCATGGATTTCTTGGAGGAGGATGGATGAAAGGATTCTCCAAGTTCCCAAAATAGGGAACCTCTAAGTCTCCACACCAAGGAGAGCATTGAGGAAGAGATGAGTGATCTGGAGGAATAAATATTGCTAGCTATTTTCCTCTTGGGTGGCCGGCCTCCTAAGAGAAGAGAGAGCTTTGTGTTCTCATATTTTCTCTCTAGAAAACCCTAATGAACTTTTGGCTATAAAGTCCTTTATATAGTCACTTCACTTAAGTGACAAAAAGAACCAAAACCCATTCATGTACAATATGGCTGGCCTTCTAAAGGCTTTAGGCTTTTGGGCCCTTTCGAGTCTTTAGTCATTAGTTGTCATACAACTTAAGTTAATGGGCCTTGAGGTCGTATAATTACTCAAAAGCTAAAACGAACTTATTCGTTTGATTACTTAACTTATTAACTAATCCTAGCCATAAATAATTAAACCATTTAATTATCGTTACTCATCTCCATTGTTTCTTCAATCTTTACCTTACATGGTGTACGATCCATTAGGTTTCTTTTAGCGAGGCAGTGGACGATTAGAACTCTTCAAATCGATTGTGAATTGAAACATACTTTCAATTCTCCCTTTAGTGATTATACACCTTTAGGGCTTCCATAAACCATGAGTGACACCTAGCAATATATCATAGCTACCCAACCTACTCAGAAGAGGTGGATAACCTATTCAGTTTAGGATTACAATGCAATACGGTCTTTCTCTAATATAGTACTCTTGACCACACTGTTTGGTTTGATAGTTTATTCATGTCTACTATCCAATGTGATTCTTTTACTTATATGATTACCTTGAATGTGATTTGGAACGACTTCCTAAATCTCATTCATACTCTGGCCAGAGATTCTTAATCATATCATAGAGTATTCTCCCTCAAATGATTTGAAGGTTAGAGATCCCTTGTTGTGCATTCACTTGCCTCTATGGCTAAGTGGCTTAACCCCAACTATGCCGTGGACACCCTTTGATTGAGTGACTTTGACATAGTCAAAGATCAAGGAACTAACCACAAGGCAACTATGATGCCTCAGGTCAAATGACTACTTGTATGAGAACTCCTTGTTGATCGCGTTCAGTGGACTCATGTTCTATTAAGCACCTACATGCTTGTCTTGGTGTCAGCCACACCAATGACTCAAGACTAGTCATTCTCTCTAAGAGAATACATAGCAGGTACTGATCTTAACGGACTATCAATACCCAATTGGCAATCCTATGATCAGAAAAGTTTAGGATATGTATACGAAAGAGACTGGTCTCATGAATTTAACTTCTTTAGATCATATTCTCCCAATTACATATTCCTTGGACTTATCATTTAAGCATATAACATTTATATGAGACAGCTTTAAACAATAATATTTGCCCTTTATATTAAACTAGACTAGTTTAACATGTGCAATGTCCGTAAAGTATCATCATATGATTGGCTTTTAAGGCACATTTCCAACAATCTCCCACTTGTTCTAGAGCCAATTAGCTTGGTGATTAGTGATGATACCTCTTCTGAATTCATTTCAAAAATGGTCGAGTAGTAGGCCTAGACAATGGATATCTATATGTTATCCATAGAAGCAACCTTGAGAATAACGACATCACCATTGTACATGATTCCCGATCATGTGGTTCAGTCTCTCATTTGAGGTTAGATCTTGATGAGACCTTGATTTCCTGGCTTAAGTTATTTCCCCATTAGTGTCGTAGTGAGGGTACACTAGAGACACTTTCTGGTTGGAATCGAATGGAGAGTTCATAGATGAACTTTCCCATCCAAACAACATTGTTGTAAGCTTCTATATGGCGATATATTTTGCATGCATGATGGAACACACTAAAGTCATTACTTATAACGTTTCCACCTAAATATCTCTTTAATCATAATAAAGAGATATCCAATTATCTCTTCATTCATAATGAATAGACATCCAATGATGGTTACGATATTATATTCATAATCTAATACATTTACGTTTCCATTGCATTACTCTAATTCTTCCTCATTCTTGAGGAATCTATCTTTGAGTATTTCTTAAATACCTAAGGACTCACTTGACAGTTACCATGGTTCTGATCCTGGGCTTGAACTTATATCATCTTGTACTGATGCGAAACTTATGTGACACACAAATTAAACCCTCTTGTGACAATTGTAGTATATGTATAAGTAGGGATCGTTCTTAACCAGGGATTAGGAGGGATTGCAAAATCACTTGGAAACTGACTCAAAAACGTAAAATAAAGTTTAAAACACTAAACTAGACTCAAAGAATGCAAAACTAAACACTTAAAACACTAAAACAAACCAAAAGACTCAAACAGCACCCAAAACACTCAAAACTGCCTTAAAAACACTTTCTGGGCAGTTTTGAGCACTTTGGTGAATTTGGACGAATTTGTGTAACAAATTGAATCAAAACACTTATAAACACAAACTAAGACACTTTCTAACTAAATTGGAAACTAAAGTAAAGGGGGATTGAGGTTTTGACGAAATTAAACTAAATGAACAGATTGTAATTAAAGGCAGATTGTAAAGATGAATATGATGAAAATATGGATGAAATGCTAGCTAGAAGGTTCTTCTCCACACATGTTACACTTGCATACAAGATTGATTTTCAGTTGGTCTTTCGATAAGTTATGAACCTCGACGCTCCAAGTTAATTAGGTCCGCTTAAATTAACCTTCAGATTTCCCTAGAATCATTGAATTGGATGAATATGCATCGCAATCAAATTATTCCTAACAAGTTCTCTATATGAACAACATGATAAAGATACAAGTTAGAATCATTACGTTCTTTGGAAATCATAAGCATCAACAAGGCATTTGTAACTATGAAAAGCATGATACTCTTGCCAAGAATTCATTTAACGCGATTGTTTATAAGCAACCTCCACTACTTGTGAATATAAGTTCATAACTATTAGGTGAAACTCACTTATATTCTAGCGTCATATTCATGCATGAAAATTAAGCGTGCACTCTCAATAAACATACATAAATAAGTTATCAATCAAACGGTTAAACAAATTGAATCCACAACTTATGAAATTCCAACCAAAGGTAATCAATTCATATTGCAAGCATAAACATGGTTTCGAATCACCCCCTAGCTAAAGGGGGGGTTTAGTTCCTCATACGTACAAGACAAAGAGAATTGAAATTAAACATTGAAATCAAAGAAACACCTAAACATTCCAACAACTCAAACTTGAATTGTATAAACGTTTAGGCCCTCTTCTCTTCCTCTTTGTTGCGGCACAAGGTCTAAGGATAGGTTTTGGGGTGGTAAGTGTTTTGGAGGGATGGGGAGTGGTTGGAGTGGCTGCAATGGCGGAGAAAATGTGCAGAAAATGGAACTTATATACACGGCACAAAGGATGGCCGTTTTGTGCCGTGTGTTGTGTGATTGTTTGGATGGTGAATGAGAATGTGTATGAGAGATCGTGTTCTGATCTAGGGATTAATATGAGTATATATAGGCACTTAAAACCCTAGGGTAATCAGATATGGACTTGAATTAATTAATGGGAGAGCATGGGAGTGACAGCTAGGGTGAATGATTAAAGGGTGCTGCTAGGTTGGAAATGCATGTGGAATGGTTGGAATGAAGGGGGAAGCACGGCAAGGAGAGGATGGGTGAATATGTGGCTGAATAATCAAATGGGAAAGCATGTGGCTGAATGGATTAAAGAGGGAATGATGATGGGATAGCATGTGGGTGACAGCTAGGTTGGTTGGTGGCTGCAATGGTAAAGGGGGAAGTGCATGTGGCTGAATTATGAAGAGTGAATGCATGTGAGGGAATGATTAAGGTGAATGATGATGAATGCATGTGGATTAAAGAGGGAATATGGAAGATAATGTGCTGAAATGATGAAGTGGGAAGCTGGAAATGCAAAGGGGGAGCCACGGCAAACAAGGGAAGTTGCTGGAATTGAAAGGTTTTGCACGGCTAAGGCTTTGTTTGATTGGGCTAGGTCCTTTGTTTTATGTCCTAAAGTGCATACAAGGCCTTCAATTTCGTCCAACACTTCGGCTCCAAGCATAAGCTATCCATTCCAAGTCCAATTTTGCTCCAAAATGCATCTTTTTGCTTCCTTAGTCATATGAACCTAAAAACACACGAAAATGGCTGAAACTACTAAAACAACTAGGAATTAACAATATAAATGCACGAAAACAAGCTAAGTAAGTCGCCTAAATATGCTCCTATCATGTACCGATCTTGGTATAACTCATATCAACGTGTTTCATACAATATGAAATACGTAAATCACCTTTCTACGTATGCATAATGGATTCTAGGTGTAACTCTATGACATAGTCATAAAGTTTAAAACATTCAACTGAGATGGTTTATAAATCCTTCTCGACTACCTTGGAGCTAGCGGCGTAGGAACTAGGTTGTTATATTTTCTGATTATCATCTTATCACTCAAGAACCCATTCTTTTAGTTCTATCTCTCATTTATTTGCTCTATCTTAGGCAAATCCTATTGTAGGATTACAATGAACTACCCAACAAATAACATTTGTTAGTTGGTTTATAGAAGTGATATCCAAAGGTTAATTTAAGGATATCCCACAAGATTGTTCTCAAACAAATATTACTTATTAGCGCACAACCCTAAATCTTAACACAATTAAGACTTGTCTTTCTTTCCAACTACATCCTATGGAGTCGTGGAAATTTTTGGAAGATCTTCTAATTGATAATCATATTGTCTTAGAAGTATATATATCCTATATATGGGTAATTGATAACATCCAACGAACTACATCTTATTCGAGTTCATTCTTCTCCCAATGGAGAAATCCAGTACCTTATGATGCTACTTTCCTTGATATCTTTCAAGGAAACTCTTCTAAAGTGTTATTTTTTCTTGGATCAAAGCTAAGGAGGTAAATACTTTAGATGTCTTACTCATCAACTTACATTCTTAAATTCTTTGAATCCTTTTGTAAAGTATTCAGACTTGTGTTTATTTAAAATAAACGATAGTCCAACTGAGAGCGATCTTCGGTGAATGTCATACAACATGAGTAGTATTATGTTGTGGACAAGTGCCACTAACATCTAAGTGAATTAACCTCAACAACATTGTGATTCTTTCTTTTTTTCAAAAGCATAAAGATTCGAACATTTCGCCTCTATATAATTTTAACAAGAAGGCATTGGATCCGGATCTAACGATCCAAAGCATCCATGTATGACCAAGTTGTAATTTATGTTGTAGAGGTGTCACAACTCAGTGGGATTAGTCACCACCTTGCAACCTTTTGGGTTTTAAGCATCGTTATATTCTAAACAATTAACACTAACACATCATCTCTACTATAGAGACAATCAATTAGATTACAATAATCCAATCATTCATTAATAAAGAAAATGTTTTGTCAAACAAAACATTCATTCATCTCTTAAAATTACAATAATAGAATTAAGTTCCTTATTCAAATTGGAATGTAAAGACAATCTTTGTTTTTCCAATTTCTTTGGTAGTTCATATGAGGAATTAAGTACTACTGTTTTCGTAGAGATCTATATTTTATTCACGTTCTGAATGTGAAGTACTTACTATTCTCTCATTGATCTTCTACTTCTTATTAGCCACACTTTTATAACGATTGTAAAATATAGTTACTAATACTGAATCAAGCATTCAAGTAGAAGAACCAACTGTTTTGAACTATTCAAGAACAATTTACAACACCTTCAAAAGGTGTGTTCATGACACTTGCAAGACATTTCTTGCAAATACTCATTCCAATGTCCATCCTTTCATAAAGAAAGTTTGTTCCCTTCGGGTTATTTCGCCTTCTTCATTTGACTTCTCCTTTGACTACAATAGTCATGGTCCCTAAACTCCCACTATCTCTCTTGAAACTTATTTCAATTGTGTTATACACATCAAACTATTTGGAGAGCGTGCGGTTATTGTTCACTTTATAGTTTATAATAAACTTAGTGAACCATGTGGATGGGGACACAAAGGTGAAGTCCTTGCTTAGTTTTTGTCTCCTGAAGTGGTTTAACACTTCAACATTCTATGATTCAAAATCATCATAAGTCCATTTTGATGGACTATTTTTGTCAATCAACCATTATGTTCTGAACATGATTACAAACTTTCAAGAATTGTTCAAGGCAACTCTCATTTCTTCATACAACAATTTGTAAGTGAAGAATCATGGCACATAAGGTGTCTTTGCCCTTGTGCTTACTTCTCAAGTTCCTTGTTCATGTAACAAAGAAACAAGCACTACTATTTGCGTTAACTAAGAGTTTGTTCAAAGCAACTCTTATTTCTTCATACAACGATTTGTAATGGAAGAATTATGACACTAAAAGTGTCCATGTCTTTGTGCTAATCTTCTTAAGTTCCTTTGTTCATACAACAAAGGAATAAGCACTAGTTGTTTTTGTTGTCCTCTTTATGATAGACTTATCTAACATGTTCTTCCATTGATACATTATCAATAGGAAGATTGTGAGGATGAGACTACTTTAGTACATATATAATCCATTCAAGACAATCTATGGGATTGTGGTACCAAGTCCGGAAACTAAAGCCTTCGGCTTTTCTTTGTCCAATTTTGGATAGCGTTTGCAAATATATTGGTAAATAAATACATAAAAAATATAAATTGTTTGATTTTAAGCTATTTGATCTGGGTCTTTAAATCAAATAGCACCACCCACTCTTTTTGGCCAATTCCATATCCCTTATCGGAATTCGAGAGTTTTGGAGGAAACTCTTAGTAGGGTATGGGATGCTCATTATTACCAAGCCCACCTCACAATGATATGATGTTGGCTAGCATCAATAATAATGAGAGAGTACACTTACTCATTTACATCTCATGTAAATACCCATCTTATTTGGCCTCTAGAGAATGATGCCTTACAATGATATGATGTTGGCTCCATTACACTTAGTTAAGTCATTCCCACCATGCAAGTTCGGTTAGGGGGTTCAAGAACAACCTAACAATGATATGATGATGATCATTCTCATTGCTGACCTTCAAAACATCATGTATGTGTATAGAACTCCTCCCAAGTGTAAGCACATACTTTGTACTCTCTCCATGATAGGGTGAAGTAGGTGTAATGATCGGAGCCTACCACGGTGGAAGGCCACGAAAGAGTGTTCAAAGCACTCTCACACTTGTCAACTCAATAACGGTTTGGTTGAGGATTTTTAGGTCTAATCATATATAAGTATGCATTTTAATCTCATTAAAACAATTTTGGTCCTATTACAACTATTGGTCCATGTGATTGATTTAGTAGTATATGATACTCACGCTATGCTTGTAAAACAGTTTTTAAAGCAAGAGTATATGGTACTACTAACATAAGCTTTGCATTCATTGATGGACTATATAGTTGCCTTAGGGCCTTAGGATGACTATGAACCTTTAGTTCGATCCAACACGAACCTAGTGTTGGATCTCAGTCTAGGGATGGTAATTGATTTTAGTTATGCATTTAATCACATTATGGCGTGTTTTCCTATTGGGCGTTGGACCCTACTACTCCAATTTCATGCATATCAAATAAAAGAAAGGAATACTTCAAAGTAAAGAAGAGCTTATGCTCTATTACAACATTTGACCAAATCAAATTGTTTTAAAGTAAAGAAGAGCTTATGCTCATTTACAACATTTGATCATATCAAATTACAACCAAAATCTAATCTACACATTCCCATCGTTCAAACAAATTTGAGAGACGGCATTTCACATAGCTCAATTATCGTAAGCTTAGGTTCATAATCACCATTTCTTTAATTAATTAACGCTTTAACTAATTAAACTTGAATGCAACTTTGTCATTTGGTTTTTGTATCCATAGAATTGATTTAGATGGTGCTAAATGAAATGAAAATCCAATTCTCATTTAAAGGTACAAAACTATTTTGTTCACAACTAATTTGGGCTAAAATGCAATAACCTCACCCTTTTGGGCTATATTGCGAAACACAAACTTTTGAGGTCACTTTGTAAAAACACAAAAGTTCACTACTTCATGTCATTACAACTAGAACAAAAAAAAAAAACAAATGCAAAAACTTCATTAAAGGAGCAAAACAATTTGTCCTTTAGTGGTTTTGAGCCTTTACGTAAAAACGTAAACTTTCGGGTCAAAGTACAAATACACAAAAATATCAAAACTTTATGTAATTGCATAAAAGCCCAAAAGTACCCCCATCATAGGGGTGGCCAGTCATGGTGAGTAGTGATGGTGTGTGTGAGTTGATTTGTGTGTTTGAAAGGTGATTGAAAGTTGTAAGTGATTGGTATGGTGTGAATAGTAAAAAGAGTATGGGTGTTGTTTGAAAAATCATACCATCCATCACTAACAAAAACAAATAAACAACCAAACACCTTTTTGAATCAAAACAACAAACTTTTTGTTATTGGTAAGAACAACAAGAACAAAGCAAGAACATTGAAGAACATGCATGAAAACCCATAAGAGCTCCATGAATGTTTTCACTCAATCAAACTTAAAATTTCACTACTAAAAAAAGGGTTAACATCCTAGGGTACTTAGGGGTTCCAAAAGTCACTTTAAAACATTTTTAACAAGACAAACATGAACCCAAAAATCCACCCTTTGGATTTGGCCGAATTTCAACATAAACATGGCACCAAATTGTAGCTCCCAAATTCATGCTCATATGAACTACATCTATAACATTTGAGATGGAAAAATTTTCAAGTAAAATTTACATTCAAAGAAGCAAGAATAAAGCTTGTAACAATTACAACATTCAAATCAAAGATTATGAACTACAAAACCCAAAAGGATTCACCAACTACTAGACCTAGGCTCTGATACCACTTGAATGATGTATTTTTGAAAACTAGTTCATTTGAGCAACATCTATGCATGCAATTAACAATTAAAAGGCGGAATCATGCTTGTATGCACTCAAAAACAAAACTTTACCCATGAAATTCAAGGCATAGTAGTTCTGGTGAACCAAAACTCAACTCAAGAACAAAGTGAGTTGAGAATACTTTTGTTCATTGCTCTTTGAATAAGCAAAGGCTAATCACCCAAGAGAGAGGGTCTTCATTCCTTACTTTGAAGCTTCATGGATATCTTGGAGGAGGATGGATGAATGGATTCTCCAAGTTCCCAAAATAGGGAAGCTCTAAGTCTTCACACCAAGAAGAGCATTGAAGAAGAGATGAGTGACCTAGAGGAAGAAAGATTGCTAGCTATTTTCTTCTAGGGTGGCTGGCCTTCTAAGAGAAGAGAGAGATTTGTGTTCTCATATTTTCTCTCTAGAAAACTCTAATGAACTTTTGGATATAAAGTCCTTTACATAGTCACTTCACTTAAGTGACAAAAAGAACCAAAACCCATTCATTTACAATATAGCCGGCCTTCTAAAGGCTTTGGGCTATTTGGGGCCTTTTGAGTCTTTAGTCATTTAGTTATCATACAACTTAAGTTAATGGGCTTAACGGTTCTAAGCTTAATGGGCCTTAAGGTCGTATAATTACGCAAAAGCTGAAAAAAACTTATTCGTTTGATTAATTAACATATTAATTAATCCTAGCCATAAATAATTAAACCATTTAATTATCCTTACTCATCTCCATTGTTTCTTCAATCTCTACCTTACACGGTGTATGATCCATTAGGTTCCTTTTAGCGAGGCAGTGGGCGATTAGAACTCTTCAAATCGATTGTGAATTAAAGCATACTTTCAATTCTCCCTTTAGTGATTATACACCTTTAGGGCTTCGATAAACCATGAGTGATCCCTAGCAGTATATCATGGCTACCTAAGCTAATTAGAAGAGGTGGAGAACCTATTCAGTTTAGGATTACAATGCAATACAGTCTTTCTCTAATACAATACTCTTGACCACATTGTTTGGTTTGATAGTTTATTCATGTCTACTATCCAATGTGATTCTTTTACTTATATAAGTACCTTGAATGTGATTTGGAACGACTTCCTAAATCTCATATTCATACTTTGGTCAAAGATTCTTAATCATATATAGAGTATTCTCCCTCAAATGGTTTGAAGGTTACAGATCCCTTCTTGTGCATTCACTTGCCTCCATGGCTAAGTGGCTTAATCCCAACTATGCCATGGACATCCTTTGACGAAGTGACTTTGACATAATCAAAGATCAATGACCTAACCACAGGACAACTATGATGCCTCAGGTCAAATGACTACTTTGCATTATCCCAACCATGAGTTCTCATGTGACATGAGTATGAGAACTCCTTGTTGATCACGTTTAGTGGACTCATTCTCTATTAAGCACCTACATGCTTGTCTTGGTGTCAGTCACATCAATGACTCGAGACCAGTCACTCTCTCTAAGAGAAGACATAACACGTACTGAACTTAACGGATTGTCAATGCCCAATTGGCAATCCTATGAACAGGCACATTTAGGATATGTATACGAAAGAGAATGGTCTTATGAATCTAACTTGTTTAGATCACATTCTCCCAATTACATATTCCTTGGACTTATCGTTTAAGTATATAACATTTATATAAGACGGCTTTAAACAATAATCTTTGCCCTTTATATTAAACTAGGCTAGTTTAACATGTGAAATGTTTGTAAAGTATCACTATATGATTGGCTTTTAGGGCACATTTCCAACACTTTAGTTGTACGTTCTTTGAAGAGAGCTTTGACAGCGTATTAGTCTTTGTGCAGTGGTTCTTCTCAATGTGCAATTTTCAACCCGTTTGTGTGTCTTGGGTCCTTGTATTTATAGACTTCCAAAGCCATGCCTTTAGATGGATTTGGCCTTGATTTGTGTCTTGATTTGTCCATGGGAGAATTTAGGCATGTTTTGTATCTTAATTTCAACTACCTTCCTCTTATTGGTCGAAATTTATTTATTGGCCTTGTTGCCTAGTTGTGAGCAATCTTCAATTCTTTCTTATTTTGTGAAGATGTTTTGGCTTTCTTTCCGGTTTTGAGAGATTTTGGGCATGTTTGCCGATTTTAAGGGATACTTTCTCCCTTCTGCCGAATTTTGGGAAGTTTTATTCTGCCTTTGCTTGATTTGTGCCACACGTCATTAATAACTTGTCCATTTGCAATGAGTCATATGCCACGTGGAACTTTGTGATGCATCATTTGTATGCAAATAAATTTATATGTCTACAGATGCCCCCACTTCAAGGCGCATTGCAGGCATGTGCTTGTCACTTGTAAGAAATGTGTTTTGAAGTCTTGCAATGTGAACGCTTTAACTCAAGGGACATTGAGACTTGATCTTGAATTAGCTTGCTTCTTTAAGGGCCCTAGAGGCTTGATCTTGAATGAAACATTTCTTCAAAGGCCGTTGATGTGTATTTCTTGAATTGAGATGATGAATTTCGTCAAGGGCCGTTGAGGTGTATTTCTTGGACAAAACATTTCTTCAAGGGCCGTAGAGGCTTGATCTTGAATTGAGATGATGAATTTCGCCAAGGGCCATTGAGGCGTATTTCTTGGACGAAACATTTCTTCAAGGGCCATTGAGGCTTGATCTTGAATGAAATGAAACTTTTCTTGAAATTTTTCTTCAAGGGCCGTAGAGGCATGATCTTGAAAGAAATGAAACTTTTGGCTTAATCTTGAAAGAAATAAAAAATTTCTTCAAGGGCCGTAGAGGCTTGATCTTGAAAGAAAATTTGGAAATGAATAAATCGGTACATACTTATTGTGCGTATTGATTTTTTTTTTCATAATTTTGACAAAATACATGTGGTGTATTTTGCATTTTTTCCTTGTGGTTGTAGGAAATTTTTTTTTTTCCTTCTTAGGTAGGAACCTCCTTCGATTTCCTTCAAAATGTTGGAAAGCTTTAATGATTTCCTTCAAGGTTTTGGAAAGCCTTCATGATTTCCTTCAAGATTTTGGAAAGCTTTGATGATTTGCTTCAAGGTTTTGGAAAGGTTTAATGCTTGTCCTTGGGTAAGTAGGATTTGCATTTTTTTCTTTCCCTTTTTTTTTCATTTTTGTTTCGGCCAAGGGGGTATTTTCCCTCTTAGTTTGGGAAACTTGAAGACTTGTCCTTACTTTGGAGGGATTTCCTTTTATATTTTGGCAAGGAAAGGTATTTCCTTTGCTGTTTTGGAAATTTTGAAGCCCTTTCCTTATTTTATTTTATTTTGTTTCCCTTTGTTCTCTTTGCTGATTTTTGGTGCAAAACCAGCATGCTTTTGTTTTGGGAAACTTTGAAGATTTGTCCTTGGTTTGGGAAACATGTCCTCTGACTTGCACGCCAAGTTTGAGGTTGATTTCTCTTCTGGAAAATTCTTTAAAAATATGGCAAACGTAGCTTTATCTCTTATCTTTTCAGGCATATATCGCACACCACTAGGAAAAATCAGAAAAGCCTTGAACTTGTCATTTTCCCACAGCTGCGCAGTCCTGACGGGAAAACAACTTCTGCAAGGTTAACTTTGAAAACTGGAACGTTTGGCTTTAGGGAAAATTATGAAATTTGGATACAATAATCATCAGCCTCTTAGCTTCTTTCTCCAATTGGCCTTGCATCAAAATTCTTCCCGAAAGTCGAATTATCACCAAAAACGTCCTGCTTGTGCAGATTGGCTGAAACTTGCCATTTTGGGTATGTATTTCCCTTATAGCATTAGGAAGCAATTGACCCCATTTATAGGACCATTGGGTATGTGCAAGAAACTGTTTTCGTAGTCGTTGCGGGGTTGCGTAGTGCGGTTGCGTAGCATTTTGGTTTTCTTTGCTACTGTAGCGTGTGTTGAAGGACCGTCTTGTAGCTACCCTCTTTGCCGTGGAGTGCAAGAAACTGCTTACGTAATCGCTGCGGGTTTGCGTAGTACGATTGCGTAGCATTTTGGTTTTCTTTGCTATTGTAGCATGCGTTGAAGGACTGTCTTATAGCTGCCCTCCTTGCCGTGCTCTTCAAGATTTTGTGGCTGATTTCTTTTCGTCGTTGTGACTTTGTCATCGTCATCCTTCAACGCTTACGAGGTTTGTCTCGTATGTCTTTTGTTTTAGTGAAGCATTTTTTTTTCTTCTTCTTTTTTTTCTCTTATCGTCCCACCTTGTGCTTATGTTATCTTTTCACTTTTTTTCTTTTTTTTGTTGCAGCCATGGTATTTTTCAAGTGCTTTAAGAGCAATACCATCACCATTCTTGTGAAGGAAGGCAATTCGCAAGATAGGGGAACGACGTTGAAGCTTTGTGTGCCATTGACCGGCCCTAAGGTGCTTGTTCTTCCTACGAAAGATAACTCGATACATATCAAGTCATGCTCTTCTGAAGTATCTTGGGAGGTGGCAGATTTTGGTCCACCAAATATGAAAAAGAAGGTGTGTACATCAAGGATTCTTATCTTGAATCCTTCGCACCATGTTCGTGACAATCCACCAGCTTCGTTTGAGCTTCTTGATGATCGCTTCCATAGCAGAGCTGTGACTTGGAATAACACCTTGTCGACTACTGGAGAAGTTGTCTTTGTTTTTTGCTCATTTTCTAATACGACTTTGTAGCCATATTCTTCCTTTAAAGAAATAAAGTATTCACATTCTTGAATTTGCTCTTTATTCTTCAAAGTGTTTGTGTTTTTGTTGATGATGTGACTGTACTTGAAGTTTTGAAGTTTCATAGTGATTTTGCCGTACACAGTTTATGCTCTTGCGGGCCAGAAGCGTTGAGTGTTGCCTTTTAAAACTCATGCGAACAAGGAGTGTTGAGTGTCACCTTTAAACTTGTGCGAACAAGGAGCATTACTGCCGTGTGTAGTTTAGGCTTGTGTAGGCGAGGAGCATTGAGTGTCACATTTTAAGCTCATACGAACAAGGAGCATTGTGCCATACAGTTTAGGCTCATGCAGGTGAGGAACATTGTGCCATATGCAGTTTAGGCTCGTGCAGGCGAGGAACATTGTGTTGTGTGCAGTTTAGGCTCATGCAGGAAAAAAACATTGCTTGTTTGGTTTAGGGGTAGTAACGCTTCAAGAATCTGCCACTGATGGAGCCAATCTTTAAGCCATCTTCTACCATGATTAAGTAGGCGCCGTTGTGTAGACCTCTTGTATTATGTAAAGTCCATCCCATTTTGATGTGAACTTGCTTTTTGTCTTGTGAGTTGTGATGATAGGCCTTTGTAATGCCAAGACAAGATCTCCAGTTTGGAAAGACCTTGGGCGGACCTTCTTGTTGTATACCTTCGATAGCCGTGCTTGGTAGCATTCCAAGTGTTGTTGAGCTTCGAGCCTCCTTTTGTCTAGTGCTTCCAACTCTTGAAGTCGTAGCTTTGCATTTTCCTCTTCAGTCAAGCCTTCTTGTATAACCATCCTTAGTGAGGGGATTTGACTTTCGAGTGGCAAAACAACTTCCATGCCATATAAAAGAGAATAAGGTGTAGCTTGGGTAGGGGTCCTATGTGTCGTCCTATATGCCCAAAGTTCTTCGCTTATTCTTTCATGCTAGTATCTCTTTATTCGGCTGATCACCTTTTTCAGGAGGTTGCACAACGTCTTGTTGAATGCTTCCGCAAGACCGTTGGCCAGAGCATGATACATGGAAGACTTGTGCTGCTTGAACTTATATTTCTTGTAGAGCTCATCCATGAGTCGGTTGGAGAACTATTTTTCGTTGTCGGTGATGATGTAGCGAGGCACACCATATCGGTGGATGATATGCTCCTTGACGAAATGGACAACAGTTTCCTTCTTGACTTCCCTTAGGGGGTATAACTTTAGCCTACTTGGAGAAGTAATCTGTTGCAACTAGGATGTAAGTTTCTCTTGTAGATGACTTTGGTGTGATTGGTCATACGACGTCCAATCCTCATGCATTAAATGGCTATGAGGCAACTGGAAGGTGTTAAAGCTCAGGTGATTGATGTATGAAGTTGGCGTGGAATTGGCTGGCTTGGCACCTTTTGGCGTATTACAAGCAATCCTTCACCATGCTTGGCCAGTAGTGACCCATTCTTTTGAGATACGCTTCACATATGTTTGAGTGTGCTTCTTCTAGGGCTTAATTAGCTTCTTCCTCACCTAGGCATCTTAGAAGCACTCCTTCAAAAAAGCGTTGGTAGAGTGTTTCTTTGTAGTAGGGAAAGCGAGGTGCTCATTGACGTATTTCAGAACGGTCATTTGGAAGCTTTCCATACTCCAAGTAGTCGATCAGTGGTTGTCTCCACTCTTCAGTGTCGACTGGATGTACTGAGATGATGTTTATGTCATTTAGTAGCATTTATGTGAAGAGTGGGATCACCCATCTTTGGCAAACTGGCATGTCCGCATCTTCGTCTTCTCCTAGTGCCATACTTGAGGATAGGTTTGCTAGAGCATTCACCATTTGATTTTCTTTTCTTAGCACATATTTTAGCGTCATGGCCTCGAAATTTTGTAGCAGTTAAGTTGCTAATCGGAATGATGGGACGAGATCATCTTTCTTCACTTCATATCCAGTCAAGAGTTGATTGATTATAAGTTTAGAGCCGCCATACACTTGTAGCGTTGTGATTTACATGTTGATCGCCATTTGGAGTTTAATGATCAGCTTGGTACTCAACGATGTTGTTGAAGCACAACTCACTTAATCGGAAGGAATATGGTAGTACTTGTCTTTGTGGTGACATGAATACTACTTCTACCCTCGTTCCGTCCATTCGTGCAGATCCATCGAAGAACATTGTCCACGTTAGGAAGATGTCAATGTAGAACACCTCCTCATCAGGCAAGTCATCCAAGATTTTCCAATCAGCTAGGATTGGGTGATCGGCAAGGAAGTCCACTAGGGCTTATCCCTAGATGGCTTTAGTTGAGACATAGATTATCTCGTGTTAATTAAGAAGCAACACCCATTTAGCTAGTCGCCTTATCAGAACCAGCTTGGACATAATGTACTTGACTAGGTCGGCTTTTACAACCAAATGGTTGGTGTAAGCATGCATGTAGTGTCTAAGCTTTTAGACGACAAAGACTAAGTCCAGACACATCTTCTCGATTGGTGAGTAGTTGAGTTTTGCACCAGTGAGAGTTGTACTTAGGTAGTAGAGTGCTTTTTCCTTTTGTTCTTCATTTTCTTATGCCAAGACTGCTCCAATGGAACCCTCTTGTGTATCAATGTATGGGATAAACGGCTTTCTAAGTACGGGTGCTCCCAAGATAGGTGGGCTTGCCAGGTACCATTTTATGCTCTTGAAGGTCTTGTGGCAGGCATCATCCCATATGAATGGAGCGTCATTCTTCATAAGTCGACTGAAGGGTTCACAGTGTCCCGGAAGGTTAGAGATGAAACACCTAATGAAGGCTAGCCTGTGACATCCCACATCGCCCAGGGGAGTGATCCTTAAATGTATATTCCCATCCTTACCTAGCACGAGGCCTTTTGGGAGCTCACTGGCTTTGGGTTCCATGGGAACTTCGAAGTTAAACGAGTAGCGCGTGAGAGCATTCCCAGGATGGGTGGCCCATCGGGAAGTTCTCTTGCGAGTTCCAAAAAACAAAACTGTGAGGGCGTGGTCTGGGCCCAAAGCGGACAATATTGTGCTACGGTGGTGGAGCGGGCCCGGGAAGTGGTCCCCCCCGGGCCGGGATGTGACAATTTGGTATCAGAGCCTAACCCTGGTCGCGTGTGTGCCGACGAGGACGTCGGGACCCTAAGGGGGGTGGATTGTGACATCCCACATCGCCCAGGGGAGTGATTCTTAAATGTATATTCCCATCTTTACCTAGCACGAGGCCTTTTGGGAGCTCACTGGCTTCGGATTCCATGGGAACTCCGAAGTTAAGCGAGTAGCGCCTGAGAGCATTCCCAGGATGGGTGACCCATCGGGAAGTTCTCTTGTGAGTTCCCAAAAACAAAACCGTGAGGGCGTGGTCTGGGCCCAAAGCGGACAATATCGTGCTACAGGGGTGGAGCGGGCCCGGGAAGTGGTCCTTCCCGGGCCGGGATGTGACATAGCCACCCTTGTAAACTTTTAAGCTCATGTAGATTCCTTGGCTTGGTCATGCTTTGAACGGCTTTAATCTTTGATCGGTCCACTTCAATGCCATGGTGCTTGACAATAAAGCCGAGGAACTTTTGAGAGGTGACGCCAAATGCACATTTCAACAGGTTCATCTTGAGGTTGTGGTACCGTAGTTTGTCGAACACCATTCGTAAATCTTTCAGATGATTGGATTTCTTCTTGGTCTTGACAACTACATCGTCTACGTAACATTCTACATTTTTATGTAGCATGCCGTTGAAGATCTTCTGCATTGCGTGTTGATATATGGCTCCAGTATTCTTCAACCCAAAGGGCATTACCTTGTAGCAGTAGATACCTTTTGGAGTGCGAAAAGCTGTTAGTTTTTCATCTTCGGGAGCCATGCAAATTTGATTGTACCTAGAGGAGCCATCCATGAATGATAGTACCTTGTGGCCAGTGGTCGCATCCACCATAACTTCAATGATTAGCAAGGGAAAGTCATATTTTGGGAAAGCATCGTTGAGGTCTCGGAAGTATATGCAAACATGTATTTGTCTAGATTTCTTAAGGACAATGATGATGTTGGAGATCCATTTAGGGTATTGCACCTCTCGAATGAAGCCTACTTCAAGTAGCTTGTCAATCTTGATCTCAATTTGAAGGATAAGCTTGAATCGATAGCTTCTTTGAGTTTGCTTTATCAGCCGTGTTCCAGGCTTGACTACAAGACAATGCATGGTGATGGTAGGGTCAAGGTTGGGCATTTCTTTGTAGGTCCAAGCAAAGATGTCTTTGTATTTCAAGAGCAGTTGGTAGTACTCATTGATCTCGTCTGCACTTAGTAGTGCACTTACGAAGATAGGCTTCAGTTCCTCGCTTATGCCTAAGTTGAGCTTATTGAGATCATCAACCGTGGCTTACCCCCCCATCCTCGAGCTATGGTGGTGCTGCAGTGACGTCTTCCTTGGGGATTTCATCTTCTTTGTCATCTTGGATTATGATGTGGAAGACATCTTGGACCTTCTCTTTAGTGCCGTCATTTTGGGCTTTTTTGACATGAAGATTGGCCAGTATAGATGATGCTGCGACTCTTTACCTTTAGTGGTCCTTTTGTGTCAACCTCCAAGGTTGCTTAGTGTTTCATCCTTCGAATGTCGTTTTTTTTTGCTAGACCGTCGAGCTTTTCTTCCTTTAGCATTGTATTCCTCTTTGTAAAAGGCTTATTGGTTTCTTCAAGTCTTTCCAAGGCTGACCGTCGAGGAGGAGAGCTAGTTGTGTTGCTTTGTTTCTTAGGTTTTGACAACCTTTAAAAAATAGAGCTTTGGGGTGTTGGCGTGTTAAGCCGTTTGAAGACAGAAGTTCGATCTTGACTACCAATGCCATCAAGTGACAAAATTATGGGTTTGGAACGATTCAGCCTATCAAGGACTGATGTTCGAGGGGCGAGTTTAGGCTTCTCTTGATTTTTTTCAACGCTTACGTGGATGTGTTGAGTGCAAGCGTTTTTCACTTTTCTTGAAATGTTCACGGGCATATTTGGTGTGAAGCCAAGTCCAACTTTGTTGTTGTCAACTTCGTAACCATGCTCCTTCAACTTCTTTTTAGTCTTGGTGAGGTCACATTCTTTGTTGTTGACGGTGTTTGCATTATTCTTTTCAAGATTTGAGAAGGAGGCGAAATCGTACCCAACCTTTAACACGAGTTTATAGGTGTTTGGGTCGAAACCTTCTTCAGTCCTCTTGGTTGGAAGAGAGCTTGGTTCTGCCCCATTTGGCAGGGGTTTTATGAAACCTTGTGGTGGTTTTGAAACTTTAGTGTCTCCTAGCTATGTCAAAGGTAAAACCGCATTTGTCTTGAACAGCTTTACATCATCCTTGTGCAGCTGTGTGTCGCCTTTGCTTGTTCCAGTTTCGAATAGGGATTGCCCATTCTTTCTTCTCGACATTGGGATGTATCGGAAGATGGGTATGTTTGATCCCTTTAAGGGTGTCACACTCCCTTTGATTGTTGCGGGCTTGGCAGGCTCATCATCATCTTTGCTTGAAAATGGCACGGCTTCCCCAACTTACTTCTTGGGCATGGCTTGTGATGTGATAAAAGATAGCACACAAATTAAACCCTATAATTGTAGTATGTGGAAGTAGGGATAGTTCTAGGCCAAGGATTAGAAGGGATGCTAATCTACACAATTTAAACTCTAAAACACTAAACTAGACTCAAAAACAGAAAACATGACTCTTAACAACTCAAGATAAGCTAAACTGACTCAAAACACACAAACTAAGTTAAATTGACTCAAAACAGGTACTAGTAAGTGATTTGGACGAAAATTAAACTAAAAAGACTCAAAATACTAAATGGGGACAAAATTTGATGAATTTAAACTAAACTAACACAAATAAGAACTAAGGGGGTATTTAGACGAGTTTTAAACTTAAAACAAATAAACTTGCAGAAACAAAGTAAAAGGGTACGAATTTGGGTGAATGAATGGCTGAAAGGCTAGCTAGAGGGTCATTCTCCACACATGACACATATGCAACACAAATCGATTTCCAGTTATTATTCCTTTAAACCATGAATGACAATGCCCCAAATTAATCGTGAAAAGCACAGATTAACTTTCAAATTTTCCTAAATTCATTGAATTGGATGGATAATGCATCGGCAACCAAATTATTCTTCAATAGATCCCTACATGAACAGCCTAATAGAGATACATATCAAAGATCATTAAGTTCTATGAAAATCATAAGCATTGACTAGGCATTCATAACTATGAACTGCATGATACTCCTGCCATGGATTTACTTAACACAATCATGACTAGTGACTTCCATTACTTATAAATAGAAGTTCATAACGATTAGGTGAAATTCCCTTATATTTTAGCATCAAATTCATGCATGCAAACTATGTATGCATCCTTAATCAACATACAAGAATAAGTTATAAATCAAACATATACAAAACAATAACTAGAGGAAATCAATTCATATAAAACATATGTCCATGGCTTTGAATTCGCCTCTAACTAAAAAGAATTTAGTTCCTCATGTTCATCATAATTGAAAACCAAATTAAAATAAACATCGTACTAAAACTAAGGATAGAAAGTACCCAGAAATGCTCCAACACTCCAACACTCCAAAGTAGGCAGCGGCACTCGCTTAAATGGTGGCAGACACGACATTCTTCCTCTCCTTCCTTCCTTGTTGTGGCACTTGAGGAATTTCTATGTATGTGGTGTGAATATATGGGGTGTGGTGATTTGAATT